>NC_062567.1:47428033-47729144 GCF_022837055.1 Prionailurus viverrinus | reverse complement strand
GAACTAAGGCTACCCTGGACAGCGACACAACACACACTAGAAAATGATGCCTTCTCTGGAGGCAACGATCTGTGCTGAGGTGATGGGTTGGCAAAGGAAAAATGAATTGGAGTAACTTTTTCTTTCCATTTTATTTTATAAGTTTATTTATTTTGAGAGAGAGAGAGAGAGAGAGAGAGAGACAGAGAGACAGAGAGAGAGAGAGAATATCCCAAGCAGTGTAGGGCCTGATGTGGGTCTCAACTCAGGAAATATGAGATCATGACCGGAGCAGAAATTAAGAGTCAGATGCTTAACCAACTGAGCCACCCAGGCGCCCTCGAATTTGATTTTTAGTCTGCACTCACCAAATGTTTATTCCAAAATTTGTATCGCCATGGTCAGATCCAGCTGTAGTATCTTGAAACTAAAATTAAGATATTAAATAGCTAATCTCCCTTTGAATTAATAACAAATCATCCAATTAACAAATTTAAATAACACATAAGATCAATCAATAAAATAGAAAACTATTTGAAATAAATCTAGCTTATTGTATGCAGTTGTATCTCAAAAGAATAAAAGTTTTCAGATAAATTTAAAAGTTTAGTGGCCAATACCCATCTCATAATTTTACAATCATGCATCATTTTGGCAACATTATTAACCACCTTTATTAACCATTCCTTTTTCAGGCATAGATAGCGAAGATGTTTGGTTTTTGAAATCAAAGCCATTGTCAAAGCATAAAGATTTTTCATTATTGCTTATACTTAAAATAAATTTTAAACCTTAAAAAATGATTCCAGAATTCAAAATGGTATATGAAACCCTAGCTAGATAATTATAATAACTGCAAACAATAAGCTCCAACTCTTTTCTTCATGAATTCCTCATTAAGTTTTGTAAAGGACAATACTTATGATTATATAATTTGGGATAAATTTGTTGATAATTGAATTATATTGCCTTTTCATTTTATAGAGAAATTCAGTTTTTCAATTTTGATACAGAAATTGTTTTGTTTACAAATGAATACAACAAAAACTAGAAAGCAGTAAAAAAATATTATAGTATCTGATGTTCAGAAGCCTATTTAGAAATGATATATTTTTCTCAATATACTTTAGTCAATATAAATTAGTATATTATACTGAAATTGTCAATTTTATACTCTTAGACTACAACAAAATACATTAAACACAAAGGCAATTGAAAACATTCAAAATGTAAATTCATCTATTATTTTTGCTATTCTGAATAAACTATATGAGTTATCACAGACATCAGGGTACTCCCACATGCATTTTCATTGTCCTATGATAGCTGGAATGTAAATGGATATTTTCATTTGATATAACACTGGATGCAATAATGTTATACTCAGTTTAAATTAGAAATATTTTGGAAATAAAATAGAATCATCAGTGCGGTTGGTAATTACACACTCAGCAAGATTACAGAGAATTTACCAGCTATTAAATTTGAGTTTCAATATTCTTTAAAAAAAAATCCTTTACTGATTATCTAACTTATTTTACATGTAGTCATTCTTGGTAAAACTTATATGTGAATACACTTGATATGAAGCTCCATTTTAACTGCATTCTTACCTGCCTTTATTCAAATTGGGATTATTTGTTGTAGAGTGGACACTTTTTATCAGTATTTCTCTATATTTAAAATATCATTATTCGCACTAACCCTCATTCTTTTCTGGCTTCTTTAAATGAGAACTTTGCTTTCATGTCTCCTCTTTTCCCTCTTATCATTATGTTCCTGAGTCTTTTCACTCCACTATTCACAGCAGATTTTCTAACCTACATAATTTTTAGAAAGTTTTATTTTGGTGAATAGTATAAAACAATCTCAAAAAAAAATTCACTAAGTTCCTAAAATTTTAATGATGCAACAAAAATTTCCTACTTATTATATTTTTTCTAATATGTTTTTAAATGATGTTTTGCCTTTTTTTTTAAACCCTAGATGTATGAATCTTGATTAGAAAATCTCTATCCATTTCTTAGAGTTTCTCTCTAATCTAAAATCCCAAAGCCAATTGTAGAACAGTTCCAGTAAATTCACCAAAATCAACAACATTCTATTTTTAATTCTGAACATACTTATATAACATTTAAATATTAACTGGTCATATTTTATCTCATTCTCAGAATATAATTTTTAAAAGATTAAGAATTAACATTAAAGCTTCAAATTTTCTGAAAAATGTTATATAAAGTGCATTATGAGGATTGAAATGTCTGACAGTGAAAATGCTAAAACACTATTGCTTCATAAGGAAAAAAGAATTAATCTATATTAACTTGAAAGTTGATCTGTAAGAACCCTTGCATTTGTAGATGCTAGTTTCCATTCTTGAAACAGGATAGAAAAATTAAAAGAAGTCCCACAGTGCTTGTTTGTCTTCCAATAGTCAAACAATTTACTTCTGAAATTTAATTTTAAGATAGGGTAAAATGTTTCTTAGATTATGACACTACCTCTATTCTCTATGCCTGATCAGGCCAAAACTGATTTCTTGATTTACCCCAGATCCATAATCATACAAAAAGCCTCTAAAGTTGCCCCAAGGATTCTGATTGGTACTGAAATCATTTTGAAAATATTACAAAATCTTATCGAATCCTTTCTGGTTTGTGTATATATATATGTGTGTGTGTATATATGTATACACACACACATATATATAGTCTATTAACTGGAAAAGGGAATCTTAAAGAAGATATATTTGTTCTTTAATATTTTGAGATAAAAACCCAGAACTTTTCTTTTACTGTAATCCACTAGTTGGATTTCATATCATGTTTTTTTTCTATAAATAGTCATAATATAAGTTGTACAATATCAAGTTTATTTTTTAACATCGAACAAGAATTTAAAGGGAATTATGAAGCAAACCTCAATATTGTTATGTATTTTAGGATTCCTCACCCTATTCTTTTTGGATGCCTTTCCCATACCTGATTTGGTAGTAGCCTCTTAGTCACTCAACTTTATGTGGCTTTCCTCAAATATCCAACTTCATTTTCATAAAAATAACCAATTTTACAGTCCTATTTTGCTTATTTATGTATTTACAATGACATAATCATTGATGAAAATATGCATTCTATCTCTTAGCATGCAAATAATTCAACATTCAGAACCACAGTACATGGTGAAATTAAAGATGAGTGACTCCTACAGAAGCATGCAGGGTGACACACATATCACACAGTAGGTTTTACAGAAGGCATGAAGAACATACAGTAAAGGAACAGATGGTTTAAATGGAAGTAATACATTTATTGTACTGTTTTGTTTTTTCTTAAAATGTCAGGTCCACAGTTAGATGTGTCTTGTGAGGATAACTGCATTTGCTTAGCAGGAGGAAATAAGCAACCCTTGGGAGGTTGAGCTCAAAGTCAATATATGCAGAAGAATCACCTGGGACCTTTGCTAAAATTCAGATTCTTAACACTAATCCAAAGGCATTGGGTCTGGAGAGAAACATTTTTTTCTAAACTCGCATCCCAGGTGATTCCAGTACGAGTGATCCATAGAATATATTTTGTGAAATAATGACCTATCATGTCCAGTTCCCAGAAACAGGGAATACTTTGCTTCCTAAGATCTAATATGACATTACCACTATTTTATTTTTATCCTGACTGTGGATGTAAGGATGTCTTATGTAGAAAATTTAGAAAATATTGGAAAATAAAATAATAAAAATCTCCCCAAATTTCACTCCTCAGATATAATATTTAAAAAATACATATTTTTGGGGCGCCTGGGTGGTGCAGTCGGTTGGGCGTCTGACTTCAGCCAGGTCGCGATCTCGCGGTCTGTGGGTTCGAGCCCCGCGTCGGGCTCTGGGCTGATGGCTCAGAGCCTGGAGCCTGTTTCCGATTCTGTGTCTCCCTCTCTCTCTGCCCCTCCCCTGTTCATGCTCTGTCTCTCTCTGTCCCAAAAATAAATAAAAAAACGTTGAAAAAAAATACATATTTTTGTGTATTTCCATTGAATCATGTACACACACATACCTTTATGCATTATATGAGAAGTAATTGTTTTTGCAGGGGAGGGGAATCTTTTTCCATCTGTATTAGTCACATTTTAATAAAACAAAATAGAAGCCATGCTAGGTATTGCAAACAGGGAATTGGAAATCTTCAGGATGCTGTAGAAATTCAGGTATTAGTGACTCCAGGAAGTCACTAGTCACCATGACTAGCCTAGAATCTAGGAGCTCAAAGCAGGGACCACAACACAACTGAAGCTTAGATAGCTGAGAGGAACCTGATCCTCTTGGTGATTGGTCCACCAAGGATGTTTGGCAATTGGACCTCTGGGAAGGTACAGTGTATGATGCTTCCTGCCAGCAGCTGCAAATGGAGATAATCTTTATTCCTGAAGTACTACTAATAGTAACTACAAACAGGATAGGGGTTTCTTATAATCCCTATGTACTAATAAATCTCCCTCTAATGCTTCCCACTAAAAATATAGTAGAAACTCAGATGTCAGGAGGTTTGTCTTCTCCAATCCCAACAAACATAGTATAGGAGGGCAGGCTTGCTGTTGAGACAAAAATAGTCACCACAATCCACCCCGTGGGTTACTCAGCACCAATATATTTACTTCTAAGCTTTATAAAGTTCATAAAATACCAGTAACGACTCAATGCTTTCTCCTAATAAGGTACAATTAATTTATATGAAGAAACTTTTACCATCTTTTAAAAAATGTTAGATACAAAGTCCATCAGTCACTGTATCCAGTGTATCCTCTCTGGAATGCTATTAATTCAATTTTTATTTGAACATAAATCCACCTGAATATCTGTTACTACCTAAAGACTCAATTTAAAAGCTACTAGCAAGAATCCTTATATAAAATAGCAGGAGAAATGAAGAAGAAAGGAAAATTTTAGTCAGTGTTTATAAGTATGTGCAAATGACAAACTGGCAGTTTGTCTCCATATTTTTGTAACTTGTCCCAAAGCTGTAGTTGTAACTTATGATTCATTGTTCCTTTGCCCATCACATGTCCTCTTTGCTGAGTTGATTTTTCATTAACTTTTACCATTAGATGAAAGTTGAATAAATTCACCAGAAATATTCCTTGAATTTAAGATAAACTTCTCTCCATCCCAATTATGTATCATTAACAAATTCCCCCTTGAATAATGAGGTCAATCACCTCAATCCAGTGATTCTAAAGCAGTATCTAAAATCATGAGAGTCCAGGGGTTCCTGGATGGCTCAGTTGGTTAAGCATCTGACTTTTGATCTTGGCTCCGGTCATGATCTCAAGGTTTGTGAATTCGAGCTGTGCATCAAACTCTGCACTGATGGTGTAAAGCCTGGTTGAGATTCTGTCTCTCCCTCTCTCTCTGTCCGTGCCCTTCTCTCTCTCTCTCTTTCTCTCAAAATAAAGAAATAAAACTTAAACAAAAATCGTCAGTCTAAAACTGAGATTATATAAAAGCAAAAATAAGAATGGGTAATCAATACTCTGGAAACTCATAACTACAATTAGCCATTTTATTTTTTAAATTTTTTTTTCAACGTTTATTTATTTTTGGGACAGAGAGAGACAGAGCATGAACGGGGGAGGGGCAGAGAGAGAGGGAGACACAGAATCGGAAACAGGCTCCAGGCTCTGAGCCATCAGCCCAGAGCCCGACGCGGGGCTCGAACTCACTGACCGCGAGATCGCGACCTGGCTGAAGTCGGACGCCCAACCGACTGCGCCACCCAGGCGCCCCTACAATTAGCCATTTTAAATGGTGGATATCTTATTGGTAATTTGTTACACAGATATATAAAGATGGAACTTTTTAAAGGATGTTGAGATAACTCAAGTATTGGTAACTGTAAGAATCTGCTACTGCCCTGAAGTCTAGATGAACCAAAAGAAAACACCTAGAAAGCTCTGGATGGCCGTTTCTCAGAACTCTGAAAGAATACACTATCACTGGGGCAGGAAGTGCCAAAAGAAACTGAGAGATAGGACTGACTTTGCTGCTTCAGCAACACTGCAAAGAAATGAAAAAAAGAAAGAAAGTTCCTTTTCCCATGTCCTACTATTTAAATCATTTCTAACTTTTCTTATTGTTATAACTTAACAAGAAGTTAATTGGTGGGGTGCCTGGGTGGCTCAGTCGGTTGAGCGTCAGACTTCGGATCAGGTCATGATCTCATGGCTCCTGGGTTCAAGCCCCACATAGGGCTCTGTGTTGACAGCTCAGAGCCTGGAGTCTGCTTCAGATTATGTATCCCTTTCTCTCTGCCCCTCCCTCGCTCATGCTCTGTCTCTCTCTCTCTCAAGAATAAATAAAACATTAAAAAAAATTAAAAAACAAAGAAGCTAATTGGTAACAGAATCTAAAAATGTAGATTGTAGACCCTAATTCCAGTATCAGAAGGTAATATAGACAATAGGCAAATAACTAGCATACATGGTATTGGACATATTTTGAGACCAATATTTTAATGTTGACAATATAGTCCAATTCAAGACTACAGTAATTTTTTGAATTATCCCTGTGTCCAGATCCCATCCCTAACCAAGCTATTCTCCACAAGGTAGTAAGGATAAGCTTCCCAAACTGAAGCACTGAAATTCTGAAACCTTGAAATAAATTCCCTGGCCACAGGGTAAAGTTCAAACTCTTGAACATAGCTAACAATTCTCTTTGTGATCCGGCCTCTCTGCAGCCTCAGCTGTCATTTTTCTTTGACTCCTGTCTCATCACATGGAGATTTCTGAATAGTTTTTTTGTCTTTTGTTTTGTTTTGTTTGTTTAACATGTCATGCTCTCAACTTGATTCTAAATTATTTAGATGCATATCAGTCTGAAAATGTTTGTCTCTTTTCTTGGGTTTTTCCTACTCACCCATTGGATTTTTCACTTAATCATCACTTTATTAGAAGACTCTCCTGAATTTTCTATGCATGTCTTTCTTGTAGCACACTACTTACTATCATTTATTGTAATTGCTCTATCAATTTTCTGACCTATGAGTAAGACCTGCTTGAGGACAGGAAAGTGTTGCTTACCCATCAATTCTCTGTGATGGCATCTAATTGGCAGGTAAATAATTCCCAGAAGGGAAACCACACATTCCATTTCCATATGTAAGTAGTTGTCAGCATAATTAAATGAAAAGAAATTCAAAGTAAAATGACAATGAGATACACTTTTTTATCATTTTGGTAAAGGATAAAATATTTTATAATATTCAAACAAAGCCCTTAACATTACAAGCTGGGGTACAGACTCATGGAACTTCTATGAGGGCTATCTGGATATATTTGTTAATACATTTCAATCCAGAAATTCCAATTCTAAGGATAATTCAGTGACAGAAAACATTATGTGTCATAACACAAAATTATAATTGACCCATTATACTTATAAAGAGAATTAAATATTTAATATATATGTCATAATGTTTTCTAACTATTAATAAGAATATAGTCAATCCAGGAGTACATATGCAATATAGTGGAATAGGAGTTTTCTACCATTTTTCTCCCCAAAACATTGATTTTGATAATCACCCATGGATCAGAATAATTTTGTGGAAATCTAAGAGTCCAGCTGAAGAAGTTCCAGCATGCCAGTGGAACAAAAAAATTGAGACAATACCTTGAAGAGGGTAAAAGGAAGAATTTCACTTTATTCACATCACTCTTCCCTCAACAGCATAGGTCAGGGTCAAGGGAGGCACTCTAGGCTTGTGATTTCTCCCTCAGCAGAAAGTAAGAGCATGTGAGTGAGTACTTGGATTTTCCAGCTGTGTGAGAGGCTGCCTAAGAGGCCCACTTCTCTCTTGCCTCATCCAGAGCACTGGGTGAGCTGCCTAACAGACCGATGTGGAAAATAGCAGCTAGGGCTTAGAACATATGAAAGAAACCTGGGTCCTACCAAATACTTTGTGGAATGTATCAGAAAGCCAACCCATGAGCCACTGGGGATGCCTCACATGTGGATCTCCCTCAGGGGTCTTTGGGCACCCCAAACATTCTGTGTTCCTCATACAAACATACACACAACCTGGCTGGCTTCCTGTGCATTCTCTCCAGAGTGGTGGGTGTTGGCCTTTGCAGACAGCAAGTGAGCATGTGTAGAAAGCCAGCCCAACTTTGCAGAATTGGGAGAAACTACCCAAATGTGAGCATTCAGCACCATTCTAGGGAAAGCAAATGAGAAGTTGTCAGCTCCCAACCAGGCTTTTAAGAATCAAGAGAAATAATACAATTTTAAGAATTTGCTCCACCCTTGCCCCTAGAAGGATCAAGAATGAGAAACAGGTGTATCCATAGAAAAGATCTGAGAAAGCTTCGTCCCAAGGATGGATGACAGAAGCCATTTCATTTCAAAAGGCAACTGGATATACTAGAGGAGGTAACTGCTTTTTCAAATGTGCAGATGGCAGTAAGGACTTCAAAACATAAAAAAAATAAGGAAACATGACACCTTCACCACCACCAACAAAAAACAGTATTTTTCTGCAGCCAACCCCAATGGAGATCTGCAATTTTCCTGATAAAGAATTCAAAATAGTTGTTTAATGAAGCTTGGTGGGATACAAGAAAATACAGAGACAAATCAATGAAAACAGGAAAATAATATACAATCAAAATGAGAAGTGTATCAGAGATAGATATCATTAAGAAGTTACCAATCAGAAATTCTGGAATTGAAGAGTGCAATGAAGGAAATGAAAAAAAAAAAAAAAAGCAACAGAGGGCATTGATGGCAGACTTGATCAAGCAGAAGAGAGAATCTGTAAATCTGAACACAGTCATTTGAAATTATCCAGTCAGAGGAGAAGAAAAAAACTGACAACGAGTGAGGAAATCCTATGTGAATTGTAGGAAACCATTAGAATGAAACTATTTATATATTATAGGTGTCGAGAAGAGAAGAGAAGAGAAGAGAAGAGAAGAGAAGAGAAGGGAAATGGGCCAGAAAGCTTATTTGAAGAAATAATGGCTGAGGACTTCCCAAATCTGTGGAGAGATTGAGACATCCAACTTCACAAAGCTCGTAAGTCCTAAAGACAGATTCAGCCCAAAGAGATCTCTTCCAAGACAGATCATGATTACTCTGTCGAAAATCAAAGACACTGAGAATTTTAAAAGTAGGAAGAGGAAAAAGAATCTTCATATATAAGAAATCTCTATAAGAATATCATTGGACTTCTCAGCAGAAAGAATTCAGACCAGGAAAGAGTGGAGTGATATATTCAGAATGTGGACAGAAAAAAAAAAAAAAAAGCCTGCCAACCAAGAATATTTTACCTGGAAAAGCTGTCCTTCAGAAATGAAATGGAGTCATTTTCCCAAACAAAACTTGAGGGAATTCATCACCACTAGACCTGCCTTACAAACAGATGCTGAGAAAGGTTCTTAAAGTTGAAATTAAAAGGTACTAATTAATAACATGAAAGTATATGAAAAAAGTAAAATACACTGGTAAAAAAAAGTATATAGTCAAATTCAGAATGTTCTAATACTGTAATAAGGTGGTAGTTTAATCATTTAACTCTAGCATAAATGTTAATGGGCAAAAGTATTAAAAATTCCTAGAGCTACCTAATTTATAAATGGATTTAAACTGATGATTTCATCATGTTTTCAGGAATTTTCTGGCCCAGAACATCAAAACACATCTCAAAAAATCAAATGGCCACTGAAAAAAAAAAACATTTGTTGGTGGCTATATTAAGTGTTTAACCTCATTTGCTTTTACTTCTTTATCTGTATATTGTGAATCATCACAGTAAACAAACCAGGAATGATTTCCTGGATTTTCTTGAATCATTATAGAAGTGTGTGTGTGTGTGTGTGTGTGTGTGTGTGTGTGTGTGTGTGTGTGTGTCTTGAGTTTCCCTATCCTTTTGTCCTTGATGTGGCTATAGTGAAGAAACCAATTCACTAGAGGCACACTCAGTTTCTTCTTCTTTTTTTTTTAAAGTTTATTTATTTATTTATTTTGTGAAACAGAGTGAGTGAGAGAGAGAGAGAGCAGGGGAGGGGCAGAGAGAGAGGGAGAACGAATCCCAAGCACATTCGGCACTGTCAGCACAGAGCCCGACGCAAGGCTTGATCCCACAAACCAAGAGACTATGACCTAAGCTGAAACCAAGAGTCAGATGCTCCACCGACTGAGCCACCCAGGTGCCCCTCTTCTGGTCCTCCAATATATCATTTTCATTTTTGGTCTTTTAATTCTATTTCTTCCACTAAAGTCCTACACCTACAAGCTAGCAAGTTTAAAGTTTAATAAACACTTAACCACTCTGTTAAATTTAATATATAATTTTAAGCTATTGCTGGGCTTAGTCTTTGCTGGTTAGAAAAAAAAAGAAAAAGAAAAGGAGAAAGAACAAATCAATTTTGCTTTTTAATACTGTGAAGATGATTTTCAGTAGTACTTAAGAACTAAAGGGGGATAAGTGATTGATAAGGTAATTAAATGATAAAAAGTATCAGGCAAGGATGCAGAAAAAGTACAAACGAGGAAAATGATCAAGTATGCTTGTTCTAAAAAAATTACAGTTTCAAATCATATAAATTATAATTCGTAGAGCATAAAAGAAATCTGTTCCTGGCCTATAATTTTTTTCTAATGCTTTTTTTTTCTTTAAGCAATCACTCTGGATATGCTTTCCCTTCCTCTTTTTGCTTCCTTCCCATTAGTGTCATGATTTTTAAACAAGGCAATTACTTCATCATCCATGTCATTTTTCCTGTTAGTTTTATGCCCTTTTTTTCAAAAATTAAAAAATTAAAAATCTCAGTAATTTTAAAACTTCTTTGTTTTTCACAATCTTTCATAATCTTATTACAAGTATCATGAAAATCAACCACCATTAACATGGGGCAATGTGTAGTGTCATATATATTAGAGAATAAGTTAATAGTTGTTACAGATTGTGGACACTGTTAGTATCTCATACCAAGACACTGAAGTTAGAATATGCTACAGAGGCTTGTGTCTAAATCATTGATATCAAATTAACAGTTTGGGGAATGTAAGTCTTCCAGGTTATTAGAGTTGCTTTTCTGGAAGCAACAATTTGGACATTACCTAATAGAGTTCAAGTATTAATGTAATTACAAAACATAGAGTTAATCTTTAGTAATGTTATTAGTGATATATGGATACCTTGAACTTTCTATCTCCTTACTTTTCTCCTTTTTTCCATCTCTCCTTACTTTCAGCTCATGGTTCTTTTCTTTATTCTAGTTTTCTTAATAAATAAATTCTTCTTATCTCTCTACATAATGACATTCTATGCTCTCCTGGGTAGGAAGATTCACTTAAACACCTGCCTAGAGAAATCCAACCCACACAACTGATCACCACTAGCACTCTAAGCAGGCCATCCCTATACCTTAGACAAAGGATGGGTTTAGACAGTGACTTTTTGGATACAAAGATGAGGAAATGCTTCAATGTTTTTATGTAACAACATTTGATTTGAGTTAGAATGCAAAGTACAGTGGCAGGCCTTAACATCAACTTTGTAAAAGTGACTCAATATACTTGGAAATGTTTTCATTATACTCATATTCACTTTCTGCATTTCAAAACTATTCTGAGATTATAAAAAATGTGAAAGGCAGAAAAAATACTGTGTTTTTTTATGGGAAACCATTAAACACTGAAGTGTGTTTAATATGCAGATATAAGTAAGTGTTACAAATTTATTAACATTTAAGACAAATCTGACATTCCTTTAGATTTTCCTCAGTAAAAGAACCTGATGATTATCACAAGTATCAAACAAATAATGAGTATTCACAGGACTTACAGTACTACCCTAGGTTCATATATATTAAATTCAATAATTGTTTTAAAAAAATTTTTTTAAATATTTATTTACTTTTGAGACAGAGAGAGACAGAGCATGAAGCAGGGAGGGTCAGAGAGAGAGGGAGACACAGAATCTGAGACAGGCTCCAGGCTCCGAGCTGTCAGCACAGAGCCCGACGCGGGGCTCGAACTCATGGACTGGGAGATCATGACCTGAGCCGAAGTTGGATGCTTAACCGACTGAGCCACCCAGGCGCCCCTCAATAATTGTTTTTAAATAAATAAGTGGAAAGCCCTATTTAATACATTTCATAGGATACAAAAATCAATTCATATTTAAAAAATAATTTTTAATGTTTGTTTATTTTTGAGAGAGACAAAGACAGAGTTCCAGCAGGGGAGGTACAGAGAGAGGGAGACACAGAATCCAAAGCAGGCTCCAGGCTCTGAGCTGTCAACACAGAGCCTGACATGGGGCTCAAAGTCATAAACTGTGAGATCATGACCTGAGCTGAAGTCACACACGTAACTGAGTGAGCCATCCAGGTTCCCCTCAAATCAATTTATCTTTAATTAACAGTCTAACTACCCATCATCAACTATGTGATGTCTCTCAACATTCAACTCTCTGCCTACTCCATCACAGAACTCACACAGCCTAACATGACTGAAGAAAAACGCAAAACAATGCTATGTTACCATTAAATTCATGACCAATGTCAAGGTTGCCTAATAGTATACAGTATCTGGTCCCTGTCTCTCCTCCTCTTTCATGTGACTATTTTTAATGTTTTCCTTTTCTTTATACTTTGAATACCTCCTTCCAAAATTCAGTCTTTTGCTGACTTTGCTTCCTGTTTCCCTCATAGGAAAAAAAATGAGTCAGTTAGAAAATGTGGTAGGCAAACCATGGGATGACCTCCAATGAATCACACTCTAGGAGAAGACCCTTCTACTTGATGTGGGAATGACCTATAACCTACTTCCAACCAATAAAATATGGAAAGGGTATGGGATGTCACTCACATTATACAGCAAAAACAGAAGGATTTTGCAGATATAATTCATATCTCTATTCACTTGATTTCAGTTAATCAAATGAGACAGTATCCTGGGTGGGACTGACTTAAGATAATTCTGAAAGAGGGCATAGACCTTCTCTGAAGACAGAGATTCAAGCAGAACAGATCTCTGGTATTAGCTTTAAATAAGCAAGCTCTCATGAATTCTACAGCTGCAAGGAAATAAATTCTGACAACATGTGAGCTGAGAAGCAGACCTCAAGTCTTAGGTAAAACCACAACCCTGATTAATACCTCGATTACATTCTGGTGAGCCCCAAAACACTGGACAAAGTTACCTGTGACCCATGAAAACTGAGATAGTAAGCATATGTCGAACAAGCAGCTAGTTCATGGTAATTTGCTATGCAGCAATAGAAACTTAATATAGATGATTACTTTTGATTGTGTATACACACCCACCTGATTCTGAATCCATGAGGTTTGCTTTTCCTCTTATAATGGTGGATGGATTTTTCCTGAACATATTGAAGAGAGTACTTTATATACTAATGTCTTTCAGCTATTCAAGGACATTGTTTTCTGTGTATGTGTGCATATGTGTGTAACTCATAACCCCTTCCTCCCTCAGACCCATTTCTTTGCTCTCCTTAACAGCAGTATACAAATTTTAAAAGGTTTATATGTATGTACTGACTTTTCTATTTGTCTTGAACCATGTCTGATAAACACTTCATGCTCACCATCATTTATTTCACCTATCTCTCAACATTCCACAAACGTTGCTCTTACCAAGGTCAACAATAACTTTCATATTTCTGTATCTGAAGGTCAATTACCTTTTACCTAACTTGGTTTGTCAATAGCACATAGCAGTGTGGATTACCTCTTTCTTGAAACAGTTTATTCAGCTTCTAATACACCGCATATTGATGATTTTTTTTTTACTACCTTAGTCTTTCCCCAATATCCTTTGCTATTTCTTATCCTCCTGAGCTCTTAAAATTAACATTCTACTTGAATATGGGCTTCATTTTCTCTATCAGCACTCACTTCTGTAGTAATCTCATCATTTTTCATGGGGTTAGCCACCATCCACTTTCTGACAACTTCCCAATTAATTGTTTTAGCCTTGGCTTCTTTGCTAAACTCAAGACTTATGAATTTGACACTCTCCTAGAATATCCATCTTTGTGTCCAGTAAGGATCTAACACTATCCACAAGCCTACTGAGATCTACTGTAATACTGTAATACCTTTAGAATAGGATCAATTTATACCGCTTCCACACATGACCCAATCTAATCTACATCATCTCTCCCATGGAATACTACAAGAGTGTCCATTCTAATCTCTCTGCTTCAGTGCAATAATCAGAGTGATTCTTTTGAAACATAAAATGGTTCCTCTCCCTCCGGTGCCCCAGCTCTTCTAATGGTCCCTCCTTTTGCTCATATTAAAGGCCAAAACCTCTTTAGTGGCCTTCAAAACCCTTTATAAGAAAGTTCCATTTTCTTTCTGACCTCAGCCCTTCATGTACTCTAGCTACATCAGTGTCCCTGGTTTACTGTTCACATGCCAGGCAAAATCGTGCCTTAGGGACATTTCATTGATTATTCCCTCTACCTGGAATATTCCTCCCTAGATATCTATACCTCCTTTAAATCTTTGCATATCACCCTGTCAATGAAAGTAACCTAACATGTTTAAAATTGGAATCTGCTACCCACCAAGACTTCTGTTAGCCCTTTCTCTGATCTTTATTTTTCCAATGAATTTATCACCTTATAATGTACTGCATAACTTTGTCTTGTTTATTAATGTGTTTTAGCATCTGACCAGAAGAACTATAAAATAATAAGTTTTCAATACTTGTAAATAAAGGACTGGTGAAAAAGAGAATGAATGAACACATAAATATGAGGAAAGTTAGCTTAGAAAGGTTCAGTGATTTTGGGGGGCACCTGGGTGGCTCAATTAGTTAAGCGTCTGACTCATGGCTTCAGATCAGGTCATGATCCTGTGGTTCATGAGATCAAGTCCCACATTGGGCTCTGCACTGAGCATGGAGCCTGCTTGAAGTTCTCTCTCTCCCTCTGTCCCCTCCCCTTCTTGCATGCAGTCTCTATGTCTCTCTCTCTCTCTCTCTCAAAAAAAAAAAAATTAAAAAAATTAAAAAAATTAAAACAAAAGTTTAGTAATTTTTTCCCAGATAAGAGTACCAAAGCCAGTATTCAAATCTAGCCTTTCTGGTTCCAAGAGCTATGTTTTCAAATGCAATAGGTGTGCTAAATTTCAAGGTCTGAATTATGTTTTGGAAATACAAAGATAATAGAACGTTGTAATTACACTCAGGAGTTAACAACATAATGAAAATAAAATGTAAAAAAAAAAAACTAAAACAAAACAGTAATTTTAATTGTTTTTAGGTATTTTGTAATGAGGTCTCTCCAGGAGCTCAGGAAAAAAAAGGGATATTTACATATGGTTTCTAAAGATTAGAAGTTTATTAGCTGCTTGCAGCATATATAAGAAAGAGAATGGTATTTCCAAAGATATGGAGGAAATAGAGACAGTGGAAAGTTTAGTGAGAGAAGAGGAGGTAGACAGAATGGGGAGGTGGCTTTAAGAATGTAAAAGACTAACAACAATGGACTCAAGACTTTTTCTTTTAAATATTAGTCCAGTTAATATAGTAAGTAATGATCTTTGGCCAGGGATCAAAAATTCTGAACCCTAGGATTCTGCTTTGTCATTGTTACTACCCTAGAGGTCTCTGCAAAAAAATTACCCATAGTACACACACCTAGCAAATTTTCAACTTTATTGTCATAAGATCTTTATCTCTGGCACCAACCTAACACTCTTGGATTGGTTTAGGCTGTTGGCAGAATTTCATGGCTCTGTGTTAGATGTCCATCTACATGAATAAATGTTGATCAAAATCCCTCTTTGGTAACTTCTAACTTAGTTTTTAACCTAAAACTCCATCAGTGTCTTTCCACACTGGTGATAAGAAATGGTGAGTGACTGAGGGCGGGGTTGGGGGGGGGGAAGGAGGAGAGTGGGAGGGAGAGAAAGAGACATGAAACACCAAGAAAAATGAAAAGACTAAGAATTGAAATTTTTTTGAGAATGAATCTCAAGGTAAATGAATCTCAAAGTCTAACTTATCTTCTTGAGGACTATCTCACATGAGAGCCACCTTTGGCCTTATGTAGGTAGAGAGGGAATCCTCTCCTAGAGATCAGAGTTTCCAAGGGAGACAACACCATAACAGAGCCTGTAAAATAATTTGTCTTCAGTTAACTCACTCTCTATGATTGAGGAATGAAGGAAGGAATCTTGCATGTCTTGTTTAAGTAAGTAGATAGTGTTAAGCTATTGAAGCATGTTGAACAGGAGGGTGACATCTGATACTGATTTTATATAAATGGAAGAAAGGATAAGCAGAAAAATAAAGTTAATCTGGACATAGGGAGACCAGTTTGGATGCTCTTTATTTTGATGAGAATTTAAGTATAGGCAAACAAAATATGAAGGAGAAAGAGAGACAAACGTGAAAGATAGGAAAGGTCAAAAATGTAAAACAAAAAACAAAGCACAAGGACAATACAGATTATATGAGAGAGTAAGGAGTTTAGGATGATTCTCAGATTTTGGCTTTGATAACTAGAATTACTGGGAAAACTAGTTAGATGACATATTTCCAGGTGAAAGAAAAAGGTCAGAGTGCTTGAATCTCTCTACATGAACAATAGTTAATATCTTGCAGGGATTAGTACTTTGTCAGGCTAAAAAAACAAAAACAAAAACAAAAACAAACAAATAGCAACAGCAAAACACACCAAAAAAAATCTGTTTTAATGTACTAATACCCCTGAATGAGGATATCAGTTGTCAGTTAAATAGAAAGATTTTTAGGCTTTGAACACACTGGCCAATCTACTAATTTGCGATCATCATTAGGCATTAGCTGTTTGCCAGACAACTACATGTTCCAACTGGTAAGATTCTCTCATGCTAACCAAAGATGAGATTATTTGACATCTTTGGGAAGCTTCTTATGTTAACTAAGTTTCTAGCAACAGATTGCACTAATTTTAACTGAAGATATCTTACAAAGTAAATTAGATTAGGTAACTGAGTTACTTTTAAAATTGCCACAATTGGGGGTGGGGTGGTTAAAGGACAGTCTATTCCAATTCATTGTATACTTGAATATAAATATTTTTCCTACTTGGATAACTGTAATATTTGTGTGTTTATTCCTATAATTTGAAAAGAAACTGCTAATATATGTGGCCCATTTTTCTAAAATTAATTTTAGATATAACTTAGTATGCCCTTTGAATTTCATGTTTTCCAAAGCTCAGGGAAATGTTACTTAAACATGAATACTGCATCCATTTAAATAGCTATGGGTTTTTCTTTTAGAATACCTTAAATTCTTAGATTGGACTGTTTTCTGCTCTATATCCTTGTCTCTTATAAAATTGGTTTATTGACAGTATAGTAGAATGGTTAAAAGTAAGGTACAAGAATAAAAAGGACATGGGCTTGGATTTCTGTATCTGCCACTTACACATTGCGTGTAGCACACAAATTGTGTGTGGCAAGTTTTTAGCTGCAAGTAACAAAACTACTGACTCAAAAATTATTAATCTATAAATAAATTTATCATCTCACATAACTAGGATTCCAGAGGTAAGTTAGACTCCAGAGGTGCCCCTATTTACTGATTCTAATAATCCTTCAATTATCCTCTCACATTTTCCCAATAAATCCTTGCATTAGGTACAGCAGTTCAATGAATTCCTTAAGATCCAATAGGCTGTCTGTCTCTCAGGAATTTGTTTCTTCTGTACATGAACAAAAGAATATATAGCTCTATTTATTTCTTTTGGTCATCTTGTATTCACAAAGGAAACTGCCTAAGAATCAAACCAACACTAAAATATCTGTAGGGCAAGAAAAGAAAAACCTTGGATCCTTGAGGATGTCCTTGAGTTACTGGTCAACTAAACCTAGAGAGCTTTCTTTCTCTGGACTTTTGACTATATAGGATAATAAAGTCCTTTACTGATCAAATCAATGTGAGATTAGGAGTTTCTGCGCTGCTACATACAGATTCTAAGTGGCAGGTGAAGAAATAAAAACCCAAGTCTATGTAACTCCCCTGTTTCACTTTTAGTTATGTCGTATTGTCTTTATTAGCCATGAAGAAAGAAAGAGATATAAAAAAAGAAACTTAGCTCAAACATTAAAATATTTTAACTGAATAAATCACCTTTGGTACAAACCCATATTTGGACCAGGATAAAGATGTGCCATAAAGTGCTTCCTTTGGGCTTAATTGGAACCAGCTCCTAGAACTTTGGAATATGGTGGTCTTCTGAAATAGATGGCCATGTGGAGGAATGGTGGATTTTTGTTTTAATTAAAAAAAAAGTTCTAGTAGGGGCGCCTGGGTAGCTCAATTGGTTAAGCATCCAACTTTGACTCAGGTCAGCTGTGCTGACAGCTTGAAGCCTGGAGCCTGCTTCACATTCTGTGTCTCCCTCTCTCTCTGCCCCTCCCCCAATCTCTCTCTCTCTCTCAAAAATAAAATAAAACAAAAAAAATTAATAAAAAGTTCTACTGGAAAGACATAAAGTGAGTCGAAAGGAATGTGGAGGTGAACATTATCCATGACAATGTGTGATCTTAAATTATTTATTTCAGTCTTAATATTATTATAAAATGGGGACAATAATAATAACAATAAAAGTAGTTATTTCTTTGAGTTCCTAGGATGATTAAATAAAATAATGCATATAAAATACTTAAAGCAGGTACAACCTGAAAAAATAATGCATATAGAAAAAAATACTCAAAGCAGGTACACCCTGAAAATTCAACCAACCTTATTATTAGGTTTTTATTCATTTCTCTGAACATTCTAAAAGAAATTTCATAGTGTAAGTTGTGCAGAAGTTCTCCAGATTCACTCTCTACCCTTCATAAGCCTTCTCTGCATCTCATGATCATGGCTCATACTACCTATAAAATTGTACCATGCCCCGTAATTTCTGCCTAAGTTTGATCAATGTGAAACATGGACAAATAAGAGGCAGGGAGTAGAGAGAACTCGGAGTATTTATTCCTCAGGTTTCATCTCTTTATGTTGCCATGAATTGACTGTATTTGTCTATCAAAACTCACAGTTCGTCTCTGATTATTTCTAACACAGAGATACCCACTCAAGGTTACAGTAGCCACTCTGCTTCCTTGCCTCTTTGGTCAAAGGATGTTTACAGTTACCTCTTTCACTGGCCTTGGGGTAACAGTGTATTATGCCCTGATGGCTTCCTTGAAATGGACTACATCTTTGCTTTACTAAACCTCTCCTCAAATTATCCATTTCAGTGTACATTACATTTACTGGTGGGACTCTGACACTATTACCTGAATTATTTCTTCAGTTTTCTGAAAGTCAATTCTGTTTTTATTGCTACCAGTGGTAATTTTAATTTGAAATCGATGCTTATTTTTTCAAAGTTTTCTTATTCAAGATCAATTATCATCTCTGTATCCTATCTCCCTACAGCTCTTTGTGTATTTTTCAATGGAGTCAGGTTTTCTTGGATCTTCTCGACATCTTTCTTTAAAGAATTTAACATTTTTCTCCTAGTTTCTCTAATAAGTCATTTTCAGAACTTGACCTTTCCTCTGAATCTTCAGAGAATAGTTTTGTTTTCATTTATTTTTGTTTTTTGGTTTTGTTTAGTTTGTTGACATACGTTTTGATAGATATAATGGGCATATGTATCATGATTGTGGTCACATATATTTGACCATCCTTTCCTTCAAGAATTTTCACATAGTAAATTATATACCCTTTAAGGTATTTGAAAACAAAACAAAACAATAACAAAAACCTCCTGCCTCCAGCCTGCCTGGCAGTCATGTCACACGTGTGCAATATAAACTCTAGTGGCTAAATGAGGTGATGGGCTATACATAGGACCTACTTTCTGGTGAGAGTGCCCCAAAGAAGATGCCTGACTTTGAGGCAGCAGCCATGTGAGGTCTAATGTTTATGGCCAGCTGCTGAGTCAGTGGGATTTTCACTGGAGCAGTCCTAGGTGGTGTCAGAAATTGGCTTGTAGGTGAGAATCCACCAATCTGGACTTCTGTGGTTTTGGAGATTCTGAGAACCATACACTTAAAAAAAATGTTCTTCCTATTTATTCTTCTATCAATTGTGAGTGCTGACCATCATCATGGGTCTATTTTTCTTTTAATTAATGCAAGAAAAAAAATTAATCTTTCAAAATGCTATCTTTGCAAACATGCAGATCATGAAGATTTACTTTGATGTCATTGCATACATGCTTGGGTATTAGTAGCATTTCCCTAATGAGATTTTTTTCTTTGTTTTTTTTTTTAATATTTTTTTATTTTAACTTGTTTTATTTTTTATTTTTTTAAATTTACATCCATTAGTTAGCATTTAGTGCAACAATTATTTCAGGAGTAGATTCCTTAGTTACCCTTACCCATTCAGCCCATCCCCTCTCCCACAATCCCTCCAGTAACCCTCAGTTTGTTCTTCATATTTATGAGACTCTTCTGTTTTGTCCCCCTCCCTGTTTTTACATTATTTTTGTTTCCCTTCCCTTATGTTCATCTGTTTTGTCTCATGTGTGCAGTCAAATGATTTCTGTCTCTGACTAATTTCACTTAGCATAATACCCTCCAGTTCCATCCATGTAGCTGCAAATGGCAAGAATCCATTCTTTTTTATTGCCAAGTAATACTCCATTATATATATATATATATATATATATATATATATATATATCTCCATGGATATATATATGTATGTATACACACACACACACACACATCACATCTTCTTTTTTTTTCAATATATGAAATTTATTGTCAAATTGGTTTCCATACAACACCCAGTGCTCATCCCAAAATGTGCCCTCCTCAATACCCATCACCCACCCTCCCCTCCCTCCCACCCCCCATCAACCCTCAGTTTGTACTCAGTTTTTAAGAGTCTCTTATGCTTTGGCTCTCTCCCACTCTAACCTCTTTCTTTTTCTTCCCCTCCCCCATGGGTTTCTGTTAATTTCTCAGGATCCACATAAGAGTGAAAACATATAGTATCTGTCTTTCTCTTTATGGCTTATTTCACTTAGCATCACACTCTCCAGTTCCATCCACGTTGCTACAAAAGGCCATATTTCATTCTTTCTCATTGCCATGTAGTACTCCATTGTGTATGTAAACCACAATTTCTTTATCCATTCATCAGTTGATGGACATTTAGGCTCTTTCCATAATTTGGCTATTGTTGAGAGTGCTGCTATAAACATTGGGGTACAAGTGCCCCTATGCGTCAGTACACCTGTATCCCTTGGGTAAATTCCTAGCAGCGCTATTGCTGGGTCATAGGGTAGGTCTATTTTTAAATTTTTGAGGAAGCTCCACACTGTTTTCCAGAGTGGCTGCACCAATTTGCATTCCCACCAACAGTGCAAGAGGGTTCCCGTTTCTCCACATCCTCGCCAGCATCTATAGTCTCCTGATTTGTTCATTTTGGCCACTCTGACTGGCGTGACGTGATATCTGAGTGTGGTTTTGATTTGTATTTCCCTGATCAGGAGCGACGTTGAGCATCTTTTCATGTGCCTGTTGGCCATCTGGATGTCTTCTTTAGAGAAGTGTCTATTCATGTTTTCTGCCCATTTCTTCACTGGGTTATTTGTTTTTTGGGTGTGGAGTTTGGTGAGCTCTTTATAGATTTTGGATACTATCCCTTTGTCTGATATGTCATTTGCAAATATCTTTTCCCATTCCATTGGTTGCCTTTTAGTTTTGTTGGTTGTTTCCTTTGCAGTGCAGAAGCTTTTTATCTTCATAAGGTCCCAGTAGTTCATTTTTGCTTTTAATTCCCTTGCCTTTGGGTACACATCACACCTTCTTTATCAATTCATCCATCAATTGATATTTGGGCTCTTTCCATACTTTGGCTATTGTTGATAGTGCTGCTATAAACATGGGGGTGCATGTGTCCCTTTGAAGCAGCATACCTGTATCCCTTGGATAAGTACCTAGTAGTGCAATTGCTGGGTCATAGTGTAGTTCTATTTTTAGTTTCTTGAGGAACCTCCATACTGTATTCCAGAGTGGCTGCACCAGGTTGCATTCCCATCCCTAATGAGATTTTTGATCTGATGTTAGAATGGCATACCTAGCAGCTGCCCAATCTCTAATGTACAACAAGTATTTTCCCCCCATTATGTATGCCTTCTTACGAATGGAATTGAAATATTATCATATCCATTTTCTTGGTCCTCCAACACACTGAATTGACGGAATACCTTAAAAATTACAAATTCTAGGATGTACTGATTTGAGGAAATCCTCCTGTCTCTTTCCTACCCTTGAGCACTTTTTTTTTGTGGTTAAAACTATATCATCCAATATTTGTACCCTCATATACCACACATTCCTTGCTTTTCCCTCCTTAACCTCTCCACACTTAATTTACTCTGAAATCCCCTTTCTCAATCCTCCCATCCCTAAACATCTCTACTTTGAATGAATAGAGAAAGAATAGCATGGATGGCAGGCAGAAATAAAGGCAAATAGCCTACCTTCTTCAGAAAGCTGTACTGGAATGTACTACTAACTTTAGTTAAGCAAAAACTTATGTCTCTAATATAAATAAATTAGAGGAAAACCCAAATACAGTACTGTCCTAAGTGCAGGCTGGTAGCCTTGCTAGAAAGCAAAGACAAGTTTGTATTTCTGAATGAATTTCTCCATTCAACTTCATTTGCTTTGAATTTATTCAAAAAGCTTCATAAATCTTACATATATGTTATATATATATATATATATACATATACATATATATAATTATATGCATTGTATATATATATATTATAAGTATAAAATATAATATGTTAGGGGTGCCTGGGTGGCTCAGTCGGTTAAGCGTCTGAATTCAGCTCAGGTCATGATCTCACGGTCTGTGAGTTCGAGCCCCGCGTCGGGCTCTGTGCTGACAGCTCAGACCCTGGATCCTGCTTTGGATTCTGTGTCTCCCTCTCTCACTGCCCCTCCCCTGCTTATGCTGTGTCTCCCTCTGTCTCAAAAATAAATAAAAACATTCTACAAAACCATTAAAAATAAAATATAATATGTTATATATACATATATATGCGTATACATTATACACACACACATAAAATATGTATACAAGATTGCATGTCTTGTGCATAATTTCCTAGAGCTTCCACAACAAATTATACAAACTGGGGGGCTTAAAACAGAAATCTATTTTCTCATAGTTCTGAAGCTAGAAGTTTGAAATCAAGGTATTGGCAAGGCCACATTTTCTGTGAAGTCTCCTGGGAAGAATCCTTCTTTGCCTCTTGTAGCTTCTGGTGGTTGCTGGTAATCTTTGGTTTTCCTTGATTTGCAGCTTCAGTTACTCCCATCTCTGCATCTATCTTCACATTGCCTTCTCCCCTTTGACTCTGTCTCTATTTCCACATTTCTTTCTTCTCATAAGGGCACTAGTCATATTAGATTTGGCTGCCCACCTCACTCCCATTTAGTATGATCTCATCTTCATTTGATTACATCTGAAAAGATCCTAATTCCAAATTTACATCTGCAGAGATGCTATTTCCAAGTAAGGTCACATTCACAGGTTCTTAGCGAATTCACATTACCCTGGTGGACATGAATTTTGATGGAACATTTTGAACTCAGGATAGCATGTAAATTTGGGTTTCTACCCTCACTTCTGGCTTTATCTTATTTTCCTGCCCTTATTAACCTTTGCCACAATTCATTCTTAAATTTTAAATTATATGTAATGTTTAAACATGGATCTCTGTAAGATTCAACAATCCCTTTTTATTTTAAAAATTTGAAATGTAAAGGTAGAGATAAAAATGTTTAAAACATCAATGAATCTTTCAATCTTCTCAGCTTCTTCCAAAGCACTGAATATAAATCTTACTTTTGTTGACAATATGACTTTTATTTTATTTTTATTTTTATATTTATTTTGATCTCTTCACAGATGCCAATGAGAAAGTGAGGCTGGGATGTGTTGATGAAAACAGTTAGCTACATATCTTGTGTTATTTTAAATTAGAATTTGGCTATTTTCTGAAAGAATGAAAAGTTTAAGAGAAAATTATGAGGAACTTTGTGATAAAAAAGTAATACTTAGACCAAAATGATACCAGCATAAATAATAGAGATTTGAAAAGCCAAAGATGAAATATTTTCCAGATGTTCATCTTCAACAAACCTGTCCATGAATAAAATGTCACAGTATCAGGGAACTGGATATAGATAGGGAGGCACATTGGTTGAAATTCTGATTTTACTACCTATAATATACATAATATTGATTCTTCTTGGACATTTAATTTTTGATCAAAATCTTGAAATTGGCTAGGAAAGATTCCTGAAAAACTTATAGAATCTTTATTAAAATAACATTGATCCTATTAATCAATTTAGGAAAAACTGAAATGTGTAATCTACAGGATATTTTAGCTTTTTATCATAAATAAACTTATCCACAGTAATTAGGCCTTCATTAAGATATTGTGATTAAACATTCCTTGGTGATTTTATTTCAAAGTAACATTTTAATTTTATATTTTTAAATTGCATTTATATTTTATAGAAAGGTAGTTGATTAATATCTTGATAACTGTATTAAATACTTTTAGTTAAACTATTTACTTACAAATACTTGTGATTTTTCATTTTTTTAAGTTTATTTATTTATTTTGAGATAGAGAGAGAGAGACAGAGAAAGAGAAAGAGAGAGAGAGAGAATCCCAAGCGGGCCCCAAGCTATCAGTGCTGAGCCCGGTGTGGGGCTCGAATTCACAAACTGTGAGATCATGACCTCAGTCAAAATCAAGAGCTGGACTCTTAACCGACTGAGCCACTCAGGTGCCCCAATACTTGTGAATTTTATAATAGAAAGTCAAAGCTCCTGGGAAAATTGACCATAAGGTTATACTTTTTCAATTTTTATGCTTTACTATCTTATTGCACACATTTAGGACCACCAGTATATTTTCAAATATAACTCATAGTGTTTTTATTGATTTTAAACATAAATAATTTTGGTATTTTAACATTTAATTTATAGTTGATTTATGTTTTCTATTTTATGGATAATCTAAATTATTCACGCTATATTATTTCAATTATAATGATGCCTAGTGCCACAAATGTAATTGTCTAATTTGTCTGTTACCCATTTCTTGGTTAGTAATTACCTGATACTACTATTGAACTCAAACTTTTTGAGTTCTTATGGTTTATATAGGCAAATATTTTATAAAAAAATATAGAGCTAATTGATTTTAATGGGAAAATGTACTTTCTTAATAATTACATTTACTAAAATGTATTATTACTGAAACATATCTTATTTTTGTCACTTTTTGTACTACTTTTCTTCTTTATTTTCTCTTTTGGGGTTATTTTACTACCTTTCCTCAATTTTCCTTCTGAATCTATTTAGAATTTATACACTCTACTGCTATTTTTTTTTAAAAAATTATAATAGCAATTTAAACATGCATATTTTGCTTAAAATTTATGGCTAAAGAGAACCTATATATTTACTCTATTTCAAAATTTCCAAAATTATATATTATTTTTGTAGAAAATGCTTCCATCGACGTTGCTTTTTAATTTTGTATATTAACATTTTCCTCTTGTGTTTTAAAATATACCCAAATGATTATTTTTGCCAAACACTCCTTCTTGTATTTCATATCTTGCTCCTGGGAGGTTTTTTCTTCTTGAAATTACCTTTAAACAATCATCTTTTTCTTTTGAGGACCTGGTGATAATTTCTACTTGTCTAGAACTATGCTTACTTTGTTCTCTCTTTCAATATTCTTTTGCAGGGTTTACTATTCCAGATGAAAATTATTTTCTTTAGCACTTTGAAAATTATTTTTAAAAATTACAAATGTAATTAACTTCACAATCAAACTATAAGAAAAAAATAATTTCAACCATAATAGATAAATGATTTGACAAAATTCAAACTATTTACCATCAAAGAAAAGCATCAAGTGGTTGAAGCTATTTGTGTATGTGTATATATACATGTATACACATACACAACTAAGCAGGAAAATATTCACATTTATTGACCATAGGTAAAGAGTATATAGGTATGTTGATATGTTTGTAGTACTTTTTCAACATTTGTGTAAATCTGAAATTTTTTAAAATAGAATTTGGTTGAGGAAAATAAAATAAATAAAATAGCTGGGAAATACGAACTTGATTCATCTGAGACATGTGTTAAAGATGCTAAATTGTCATTGAATAGTTATTTCAGAGATTAAAACTATCTTATTTAAACCAATGTATTATGTTTTTTAAGGTATCATTGGTAAAGAAAGTTAGCATGCATTAACTATTACTAATGGAAATGTTATTAGTATGATATAGAGGACCTGGAAAAAACATACAGCAAATACATCTACTAATTTATACATATAAGAAATATTTCCTTTAAAATCATGAACTGTATTGAAGTTCATTATCACTTTTTCTGCTTAATATTGTACTAGGGGGTCCTCCTCAAGTCAACAAGAAAAGTAAATAACTAGACTAATAATAAAATGATTTGGCAAAGAAAACCTCAATACTATAATTATTTGCATATATTTGTCAACATAGTTTTTTGTTTATTTATTTAAACACACACACACACACACACACACACACACACACACACACACACACAATGGGGGGAGGAGCAGAAAGGGAAGGAGAATCCCAAGCAGGCTAAGCACTGTTAGCACAGAGTCTGATGCAGGCGCTCAAAACTCAGGAAGTGCAAGATCCTGACCTGAGCCAAAATGAAGAGTCAGTAGCTTAACTGACTGAGCCACCCACATACCCCGTAATTTTTTTTTTTTAAATACAAAAAGTGATTAGATTTAGAGACTTAAGCAAGAGAGTTTTATATAACACCATTATACAAAATCATCTCCATTGACATTCAAAAAAGACAAAGGCTTTGTAAACATAACCATTTAAGGTTGAAATATCATGATATGATGTCACCCCCAAGGAAATGAAAACTTGTTCCTGGAGGTAAAAAATGTTAGATATTGCAAACTTATTTAGCCCTCCAACTCAGTGCGGTAATTTCACTGGACCAAATTCTACTGGACCAAAAAAAAAAAAAATGAACAACAACAAAAAAATATCTAAAAGTGCTCATTGAGAAGGAAAGAACTATAATGGAGGAAAGAAGGTTGAGAAACATAAAATTAAGATATGATGCAGAACAAATGACTCAAATGACTCAAGTGACTCTGAGTAGCTTAGAACTCAGAATTCGAGGATGATATTTTGTGTTTATGCTACATATTCTCACAGGTCAGCTCTAGCACTGAGCCCATTGTACTAAATAACAACAACTGATGCTATTTAAAATATTGACAACAATAAAAGAAAACTAGGAGTAAATGGTATGAAAGATAATCAAAACTTTTACAGAGAAATTTTTAAAAATCATTAAAAATATTAACAAAAAGAAATGCTCATAAGAATGCAAATATCTATAAATTTATATACAGATATCATTCAGCCCCATAAAAAGAAAAACAAAACCTAACACACATCTAAAACTTTGACAAGCTGACCCTAAAATAACTATATTAGGACAAAATATCAAAAATAGCCAAGTTTCCCTTGAAAAATAATAAGGTGGGGAAATTTGATCAGATATCAAAACTATTTTTAATAAACCCAATTAATACAGTGTAGTCTTGGTAGAGAGATGGAGACCATTAGATCAGAACCTGGTCACCCTGCACATGGAAACTTATCATACAACAAAAGTGTTAGGAAAAGAGCAACTACACAATAAATACTACAGGGATACTACGGGGACACTATTTATTTACTATTACTTACTAGTAGTTAGATAATATTTATTTGAGGGGAAAAAAGTGAAATTGGTTTTCTGCTTCACACCAAACCGATAAATAAATTCCAGGTAGAACAAGAAATGAATAATGAGAAGAAATATTTTGTAATTTTTAGAATGAAATAAAATAATAGCTTTAGGATTTTTGGGTTAGGACAATATTTTACATAAAATATTGGTATATGAGGGAAAATTAATGGTATATGAAGGAATATATTAATAAATGTACCACACTAAAATTAAGCTTTGTTAGTCATGAAAAAACTCTACACAGATAATTAAATGACTAGGTGGAACCTGGGAGAAACTACTTGCAATTAACATAACCATAAAATAATTTGGTATGTAAAGCATAAAAGGTTCCTTCAAATCAATAAGATGACAACCCCACTTAGAAGGAGCAAAGGACATCTGAACAGAACAAACTGGCAGCAAGCACGTCATAAAGCAGAAGTAATAATGACCAATCATCATATGAAAACCACATGACGATTAGAGAAATGTCAGTTAAGACAATGTTAATATAATTGCAAGGTTGACAAAGATTTAAATGTCTGTTGATTTTACTGTTGGTAAGGATATAGAACAATAACTTACACCCTGTTGGTGGAAATGAAGGATAATATTTACAAAGCTAGTTATGGAACTATTTCTATAATCTAGGTCAGACATGCTGAACCATACAAATAAGAGGTACAGATTCCAGATATATATAAGTCAAAAGTGTGAATCTCTAGGTAAGGAATTCTAGTTTTAATCAATTAATATTCAAGGTAACCCTAATACAGTATTCATGGGAATGTAAACTGGTAGAGCTACTATGGAAAACAGAAGAGAGGTTCCTCAAAAAATTTAAAATAGAACTACTATAACATCTAGCTATTCCACTTCTAGGTATTTATCTGACAAAAAGAAAATGTTAATTTGAAAAAAATATATGCTCTCTTATGTTCATTGCAGCATTATTTACAATAGCCAAGGTACAGAAACAACCTAAGTGTCCATGAATGGATGAATGGATAAAGGAGATGTGATACAACACACACACACACACACACACACACACACACACACACACACACACCCCACAATGGAATACTAGTCAGCCGTAATAAAGGAAATAATCTTGCCAGTTGTGACAACATGATGGACCTTGCTATGTTAAGTGAAGTAAGCCAATTAGAGAAAAACAAGCACCATATATTTTCACTTATGTGGAATCTAAAAACAACCACCTCAAAAAACAAATGAACAAACAAAACAAAACTCACGTGTGTGGAAAACAGATTGGTGGTTGCTAGAGGGGAGGAGGGTGGAGAGGTAGGTGAAAGTTTGAAGGAGGTCAATTGTATGGTGATGGATGGTAACTAGACATTGTGGTAATCACTTTGTAGTGTACACATATACTGAATTTTTATGTTGAACACCTGAAATTAGTATAATGTTATATATCTCAATAAATTTCACCTCAATAAAAATATTATTTAATCAATCTTCATTTTTTTCTTCTGTTATTTAAAATATAAGGCATTTGATTTGTTAATTCCTTGGGTATTTGAATTGTCTACAAGTAGTATATTTCTCTCTTAAATGCAAAATGCATGGGCCTTGAAAACAAGGCTCAAAACTTGGATTTGGATTCTGCCTCAGTTCTTTAGACTACATATGGAATAGAGACTTTGGGTGGTCTCACTGCATACCTTGTAATTAAAATACAAGCCTATGTGGTATTTAAAGCAGGTGTGAGCTCAAACTGTTAATTGCACTATAAATTCATGCTCTTGCGCCTGAAGAGGATTCATTTGTATGCACATTTTCAAACATATTACAAAAGAATTACCAACATATGCTATATATTCTGTGCCATTAAGTCACAGAACAGGCAACAGCAATTCACCAATGTAAGTGTGGTGCAGGTGTTAAGTGGCATCACAGATGTGATATGACTTAGGAAATACTGTAATTCCGTGCAGCAGGTAGACTTATTTCCTAGAAAATTTCTTCCAAACTGTTCTAAAGCATAAGAGCATGCAATTGAAGATATAATAAAGATTGCATTAAAGGAAGACAAATTAAAAGATAGTTAAAGAGCAGGAAATTCACCTCCATGAGATTGGAAGTTACAATTTCTTTTGAGGTCTTGAACTGTACCTTGAACTTTGATAAAAGTTGGATAAACCTGTTTATCACCAGGAAAGCAATCATTTCTCTAGGAGATCTTGATATTAGATGTTTAGATGTTTACACCTATCTGTTACATCAAAGCTCTGCTCTAGTAAAAGGTAATGAACCCAGAAAATCATTACATGGAAAATGTTAAATTCACTCTAGTTATTTTTAATACAGTATTTATAGTAGGTTAAAATGTAGTGAAACTAGACTTATGAAAAAGTTTAAAATTCAAATGATTTTGAATCCGTTAAGATGTGTAGACTATAAAAACGAAGATAAGATATTCTTGAGACATAAGATTTTGCCCTTTTAAAATTTCATCAGGTCTTAGCCAATGACCTAGTAAGACTCCAAACTCTGTGGAAATTTTAGGGCAGAATTCTGTGTATTGGTGTTAATCTCTGTGACGTTACTTCAGGAATTTTTTGGACAAGAGAAACATGCTGAATACTATACCCAGAGTTGATTTGATAAAAGTGAGAACATAATATGACCTTTGAAATTTACTACAGGGAGACAGTCAAGAGCAAATTCAATTATCAAATAATTAAAAGTACAAATAAATGTAAGTAGATATTAAGGATACCAAAGAGGAAGGCAAAGCTAATATGAAATAAACCATGTTATATAAATTTCATGTTGAAGTTTTCATAGTCTTGTTATCAAGTCTGTGATGGTTAATTTTATGTGTCAACCTGGCTGGGCCATAGTGCCAGATATTTGGTCAAATATAGTTCTGTCTGTAGATTTTACTTCCAGCCTCTGCAATTGCATGAGAAAATTCATTAAAATAAATTCATAAAATAAAAAAAATCAATAAAATAAATTCATTAAAATAAACATACTCTTTATGTATATATACATCCTATTGGCTTTGTTTCTTCAGAGAACCCTAACATATTATGTGTATCTGAAGCAAGTTAACTGATATAGCACGCATGTTTTGATCTCATGCAAGATAAATGTAAGAATAAAGTAAGTATAAATATATATGGAATATAGAATGAATTGGCATGACCTGGTGCTGAGTGTGATATAAAATTGAATGCACTGTAATGATCCAGGTTCATAGATCTCTTAACCAAAAACAAAATCACACTTCCCAACTGTGTACTGATCATAGATAATCCCTAGGCCTATCCCAGATAAAAGTCACATCTTCATTTCTAGAGTTCAGTCAAGTTACTAAGAGATAGTTGTGCAGAAAGGAAATGTCCTTATATGCTACTAAGCATTTGAAACTGTCAACATGTGTGTAGAAAATGACTGGAGCTAGAGCATATCAGTAATAAATAATTATCTGATAGGTTAAGTCAGATAGAAAAAAAAAAAACTAACAGGTATGGAATTTGACCTGTTTAGCTAACAGGTTCTATAAAAGATAGACAAAGCCACTAAAAACACCAGGCGGAGGTCACAAATACCAAATAATAAAAATATTAAAATTATTTAAGCATTTGTACATAGTGAATACGCTGCCATCTTGAGCAGTAGGAAAATGTAGTATTTGATTTCTGTATGAAATATAGACCGGGGGTTCAAATGATAAAAGAACCTGGTTTCTTTCCCTCTTGGCTCAATTCTTTATGTTGGCTTGTTGATAAGACAGGCATTTCTCTTATTGCTGTAAAGCTACTGGAGTAAATTCACCTTGCATTCTTTCTACTTCAAATCTCATAAGGGAAAAATAAGAATACATTTCTTAGACACATTTTGTTTCTTGCTGATTTTGAAAGTATGACTGTGTGGTGACTATCACTTAACCGATTACTATATGATAATCTCATTGGTCTGAGCCCAGAAACTGCCCTCGACCAGCCAGGAGCGGAGCCCTATCTGAAGCACAAGGACTAAAAAATGAATAGTATAGTTCACAAACAGAAGCCTAGATAGGGTATTCTGAAGGATAAAGGGATATCGAATTATTATACATAGGTTTTCCATTTGAAAGTTAACAAAATGCAATTATATAATACTACAGCCAAGCTGGATATAATTTAATATATCTTTGATGATGATTCCAAAAGCATTTCCAGCTAGAATAATATATTAATATTGTTGCATAAAAAGCTTCACAGTGAAGTATCACTGATGGTTACAGAAATTGGTTATAGAAGTAGATATAATAGGATTATTACCAAAACAAATTTAAAGGTTAATAAAGGATTAATTGTATAACAGTAGAAGTAATTTAACTAAACTTATGCATACAAAGGAAATATCATATACAGGCTTATAAGAACATACATACAACTGTACATTTTGGATAAAATCTAGAGTAAAGCAAGGATATTTCATTTCAAAAACCATTTGTGGACACATGACATGTTGTAGGCACAATGGTAGTTGTGACCAACAGAACTGCCATCTCCAGGAAACGGCATTCTAGTTAGGAAGGTGAAATGGTATATGCAAAAATATAGAAAAGAAAAAATATACAGAAAACTCTATCTGTGTAAGTGGCATATAGAACAAGTGAAGTAGGATTTGGAGTAGAAGTAAGCATCATCAGTTAGGACAATCAACTTACATGAAAGAGGAAAGATTTGGACATTCACAGATAAAGATTTACAACAAAGAGAAATTCAGATTCAAGGGGGTCTATGTTAGACAAAGTTTGTGAAAGTCAATAATGTTAAAACTGTATCAATTTACTTATAATTTTATGTGAACAAATGATTTCAGTTCAGAAAACATTTGACATTTGATTAAAGCAACATCTACAGTTTTCATCATTTTTTTCCCTCATTCATTATCAAAGTTATTTTGTTAAAAGTACTTTTTCACTGATGACAAAAAAATGCCAGAGAAAAATATTTACCTTTTGCAACTATAGTGAGGAAAGTATATTTAGTTATCTAAATGTACCTATTAAGATCATCTCTTCTTTCTTAATTAAATCTAAGCTCTTAAATTTCTGCTTTATTCAGTAACACTATAATTCACATTGAAAACACAGAATGAAATTTGAAGGAAGCTAATTAAGCTCATTATTCTTTTCTTTATTCAATTTCCTTTATTTTTCCAATTTTTCCAGTTTCCATTAAAAAATCAAAATATAAGGAAATTGATTAATTCAATAAAAATTTTAAAAAATATATAAAACTGAATGGAAAATTACTAAATTAGTTCCATTTTTTGTTCTTGTTACTATTCTACAATTATATGAAGCACACATGATACAAATCACTTCATAAATTTTATTATAACAAACATTTAATACAAGACGTGTGGTAGCAAGTCTGTAAGATGGTCCTCAATGATCCTCATTTCCTAGTATTTGCACCCTTGTGTAATTCTTTCTCTCATTGATTTAGGGTTGTTCTGTAATTAACAGACAGCAGAAGTAATAGCAGATGCATTCTGAGACTAGGTTATAAAAGTCAAAGCAACTTCTGCCATGCCATGAGGACACCCAAGCAAGGTACAGGGTACTTCTTGCCAACAGCCAGCAAGAAACTCAGGCGTTCAGACAACATCATTTCAGTGAGCCACCTGGTAAGCAGATCCTTCAGCCCAAGTCAAGCTTTCAAATGACTGCAACCCTAAAGATATATCTTAACTGGAACCTTATGTGAGACCCTAAGCCAGAACCACCCAGCAAAGTACTCTCAGAATCCTGACCTTTAGAAATTATGGTAGATAATAACTAGTTTTAGTTGCTAAGTTTTGAAGTATTTTGTTACCAAGCAATAGATAACTAATACAAGATGACTGTAAAAATGATTAAACAGCAATGATATTCCTGACAGTCAGAGAATGGATATGATTAGACTCCTAGGATACTCTGAAGAGCAACAACAGCATTTACCAAGTTTCAGTTCAGTGTCAAATTGTGCTATTGGAGCTTTGATGGGTACAAAAGCAATGCAAGATTTGGTTCGAACTTAAAATTGAGAATGGAGGATGTACACATAGGGAAGAATTAGAAATAACTGATTTTGTTTTGAAGGCAGATTTATGAAGCATGCAGCATTCTGCAGAGAAAAAAAAGCAGAAAGATGAGATGAGTCAGGCAGAGTGTCAATGAAACTAAATTCAAACTGGTTTTTGACAAATGTATAAGATTTGCACAGAAGGAAAAAAAGACAGAAGGTATATTACACTTTAGGAGAATGTTATAATCAGAGTCACAATGCTGGAAACAATATGTAAACAGTCATAGAAATATTAATTTTTCTGTAGTAGAGACTCTGACTTGGGGAATAGACATAAATACAGATTGATAGAGCAGGTCTTCCAGAAAAGGTCTGAATGCCAGGCAGAATATTCTGCTTTTAATAGCATTCAGGGGACCTACAAATGATCTTAAACAGTGAATACACCTTGACATTTCCTCTCGTAGGGAATGAGCCTTACTATTGAGAGAACATATTAGATCATTGTACAACCATAATTCTTAGCAAGTTCTTACTTATCTTGAGCTGAAATTTGTCTTCCATTAATTTCCACACTTGCTTGTACTTATGTAGCTGAAAAGAATTATCGGGGAATCATAGAAACTTTGCATTGAAAAGAACCTTGAATCTGATCTATTCTAATACTCAATTGATTCTCATAAATTCATATAACACATGGCCATACATCCCATGCTTGAATAACCACTGTGATATGGTTTTCAACCAGTTTTTCAAGCATCTGTGTTTACCTGTATACACTGTAACAACAAAAATTTGCTTAAAACTATGTTTGTTTATAAACATAGATCCCAGTTTTTGACCTTCAGGTCACAGTCGATTTAAACAAAGTCTAATCCCTCTATCATATGTAAACCTTTTAAGTATTTGAAGATGGCCTGTTCCCCTTGGAAACAGGATAGAAAGATGCATGGTATGGTTTGGAGTCCCTTCCTACTGTGCCCAATCTTCTTTAAGGTGTCATAGTGTATCTACAGCATTCTAAAGTGATTCTTAGAGTGAGGATAACAATCAAGCATGGGCTCTTTACTATAGAGTAAGGCAGTGACAATGTTTTCTTGTTTTCAATGCACATTTATTTCTCCTTAAAATTCTTTAAGCTTTTTAGGTAACACTGTCATACTTGAGTATGTTTGCAAATTTCTCTAAATCTCTTTTATGTGTGCCGTATCCCTGCCACAACTCACCATCCTTATTTGTATTCTGTAAGACCTAACAGATCACTTATGTCCCTCGATTATATCAGATTACAATGATACACTCTGGCAGCTTACATTTTGGGATCTGAAACTACCTTACTGTGTGGTAGAAAATTCATATGTTATTTCTCAAACTTCTTTCTATATTCCAATGAAGAAACTGAAGCCTCATAAAAATTTTACTTGACTAAGCTAATACAGTTAACTTTTCACAGAGCTAGTGGAGTAACTCCAGCCTTATAGTTGTTTTTCTGTAATCATTTTTACTTTTTCTACCAAATGTGCATTACCTACATGAGGCATATGTAGTTTTCCCTTTATCAAAAACAGTACCCTGTTGCTTAGATTTTCTCACCCTTTTCCCATGTATTGTATCACCGCTTTCATTTCAGTCATGAATTTAAAAATTAAATTTCTTCCATTTGCAAGTCAGTGCAGCATTTTATGGTGTAGCTGGTCCAATAAGATTGCATATACTCAACTTTTAGAAAAGACAAATATGTATTCTTTAATATGCTAAGAAAGTAAAGATTCAGAAAGGAACTTAGGTACAAAATGCAATATAGGTGCCATTTTTCATGAATTATTTGAAAAGATTTTTTCCCCGATTACAATAATCCCTTTCTCCATCTAGAATTTTTTTAATCACTTTGTTTTCTGTCCCTACAAATGTGCCTTTCCCAGACAATCACATAAATCATGCAGTAGATAGCTTTTTGTGTCTGACTTCTCTCATTTAACATAATACAACTGAGAGTTATCAATATTTTTTGTATGTACCAATAGTCTCTTCCATTTTATTTTAAGTACTGTTCCATTGTACAGATGTACTATGATTAGTTTATATATCCACCAACTGGTAAACTTATTGTTTCTAGTTTAGGGTTATTATAAATAAAGCTGCTATGAGCATTTTCATACAGGTCATTGTATGAATATATATATATATATACATATACATACATATATGTACATACACATACATACATATACATTTATCTTGGATAAATATCCACAAGTGAAATTTTTTTCAAAGCTTATTTCTTTATTTTTGAAACAGAGAGAGAATGCATGCAAACAGGGGAAGGGCAGAGAAAAAGGGAGACAGAGAATTCCAAGCAGACTCCACACTGACAGTGCAGAGCCTGATGCAGGGCTTGAATCCACAAATAGTGAGATCATGACCTGAACTCAAATCAAGAGTCAGATGCTTAACCAACTGAGCCACTCAGTGCCCCCCCATGAGTGGAATTTTTAATTAGTATTGTAAGTTTATTTTTTTTTATAAGAAATGAGCAAATGATGTTCCAAAATGGCTATATTGGTCTGCTAGTACTGCTGTAACAAAGCATCACAAATTGAGTAGCTTAAACAACAGAAAATGTATTGTTTTGTAATTCTGGAGGCCACAATACCAAAATCAAGGTGTCAGCAGGTTGGTTACTCCTTAGGGATATAAGGGAAAAGATCTTTTTCAGGTTTCTCTCCTTGGCTTGTAGATGATCGTATTCTCTGTATGTCTGTTTACATCATCTTCCTTATATGTCTGATTCTGTAATTTTCTTTTTTTTTTAAGTTTTTATTTATTTATTTTGAGAGAGAGAGAGAGACAGTGAGCAGGAGAGAGGTAGAGAGAGAGAGGAAGAGGGACAATCCCAAGCAGGCTGTCAGCTGACAGCACAGAGCCTGACGCGGGGTTTGAACTCACAAACTGAAATCATGACCTGAGCCAAAAACAAGAATCAGATGCTTAACCAACTGAGCCACCCAGGCGCCCCTAATTTTTTTTTTTAATAAGGACAGTCATATTGGTTTAGGACTAACCCAATGACCTCATCTTAACTAATTATATCTGCAATTTTATTTCCAATTAAGGTGATGTAATTCATGCTATAACGATGATTAGCATTCTTTCAGCATTGTAGGAGATTTCCAGATGTTCTACATCTCCAGCAACATTTTAAATTGTCAGTCTTTTACCTATGTATCCATCTATGTAACTATGTATGTGCGTATGTATGTATGTATGTATCTATCTATCATCTATCTATCTATCTATCATCTATCTATCTATCTATCTATCTATCTATCTATCTATTTAGAGAGGGAGCAAGTATTAGCAGGGCAGAAGCAGAGGGAGAGGGAGAGAGAATCTTAAGCAGGCTTCATACTCAGCTCGCAGCCTGAAGTGGGGCTCAGACTCACGACCCTGAGGATCACTATCTGAGATGAAATCAAGAGTCAGATACTCAGCTGAGCCAATCAGGCACCTTTGAGATTGTCAGTTTTTTAAATTGCAGTTTTTCTAGTAGGCATACAGTGGTATCTCATTACAGTTTTAATTTGCATTTTCCTAAAACTAATAATTTTGTGCATATTTTCATGTGTATTTTTGCTGTTCAAATAATTTCTTTGGCAAAGGGGCTATTCACATCATTTGCTTATTTTTTATTGGCTACCTTATCCTATTAATATTGAATTGTAAGCTTTCTTTATTTATTTAGGATATAAATTTGCAATCATATGTGTATTTTGCAAATTTTTTTTTTGCAAAAAATGTGACTTTTTAAAATTTTTCATTTTCTTCAGAACATCTTTTGAGGAATAGCAGTTTTAATTTTTATAAACTATAATTTATTATCTTTTATTTTTGATTTGTGGTTTTTTTTTGTCCTAAGAATTCTGCTAAATCCAAGTCATAAAGATTTTCTCTTATATTTTTTATGGAAGTTTCATAGTGTTAGCTATCCTAATTCTATAATTATTCACCTTAATTTTTATATGTGCAAAGATGTAACATTTTTAGTTAGTTTTCTACCATCTGGATGTCCAATTCTTCCAGTATTGTTCTTTGAAAGGACTTTCTATTTCTATCTATCTAATGGCAATCGCTTGGCATTTGTTTTGAAAATAAATTGTCCATTTTTGTATGGGTCTATTTCTGGAACTTCTATTAGATTTGATTGTTTTATATGTATATCTTTAATACTTCACTTCTTGAGTACTGGAGTTTTAGAGTGGTCTTGAAATTAAGTAACTCTGCTTTTTTTACAAATTATTTTGGCTATTCTTGATCCTTTATAATATCAAATATATTTCATGATCAGATTGTCAAATTTATAAAAATGTCTTCTGAGATTTTGATTGGGTTCACTTGACATCTATAGGTCAAGTTGGAAAGAATTAACATGCAATATTTCTCCATATAATTAATGAAAGTATTTGTTACTTAATGTCTCAGGCTTAGCAATGCATTAATTAATGTATTAGGCTTAATGTGTCTCCACAATACTTTGTAGTTTTCAGTTTAAAATTCTTGCCAATGTTCTGTTAAATTTATCTCTATGTATTTTGTGGCTTTGAAAGTTACTATCAGTGGTTTACTTTTTAAATATCAAAGTACATTTTTGATTTATTTTCTCCCTCTCTCTCTGTATATGTATATGTATATGTATATGTATATGTATATGTATAATGTACAGAAAGAGAGAGATGAATAGATATGTGTGTATACTTTAGGTTTAATTTGGTCTTTTTTCCAGGTTCTAGTTTCTTAAACTTTCTTTTTTAATAAAATAAGTTAATAATAGAAATATCCCTTTTAATACGGCTTTAGCTGCTCTCACAAAGTTTGATATAGTATTCGTAGGATTATTTGTTTGCTTCATTTTCATTCTATTAAAATATATTCTAATTTCCCTGTTAATTTCATTTTGGCTGGTGGGTTTAAAAATGTGCTATTTAATTTCCAAGTATATTGGGATTTTGTTTTCTCTGCTCTTTCTAACTTACCTCCATTGTTGACAGAGAACACGTTTGTAAGATTTCAATCCTTCTGAATTTGTTGAAAAATTTCCTGGCTTGAAATATGAGTTACATTGCTGAAAAGAAGGTATCTCCCTATATTTTGGGGAAAATTGTTCTATAAATATTAATTAGGTCAATTTGGTTGATTGTGGTATTCAAATGCACTATACCTTCCTTATTTTTTGTCAATTTATCATATCAACACAATAGAGAGCAGAGAGATAATGTTAAAGTCTTCAACTATAATTTTATCTTTTGTTTCTTTTTCCTTTGGAGTATAACAATTTTTCCTTAGAATATTTTGAAACTATTTTATTGGATACATATACATTTAAGACCGTCATCTCTTCTTGATAATTTGACTTACTTGTTATACACTATGTCCTACTTTATCCCTAGGAATAGTTTTTATTCTGAGATCTTCTTTGTCGGGTACTAACATAGTATCTCAAGCTTTTTAAATCAGCATTTACATGATATATCTTCTTCCATGCTTTCACTTCTAGTCTATCTCTGTCTTTATATTATGGAATTTTGTAGTCAGAATTTAGTTGTATCTTCCTATTTTATCCAATCAGAAAATACCTGTTAATAAAATAATTATATTACATATAAATATCAGTATAATTAGATTGATGTTTATCATCTTGGTATTTGTTTTCTATTTATCCCATCTCTTTTGCTCCCTTATTTTTCTGCCATTTTTGAATAAGTTGAAAAAGTTGAATATTACCACACTTATCTTACTATTATCTTGTTATATTATTGCCCATTTTTAGTGGTTACTTTAGGATTTATGATATACATCTTTTTATATATCTGAATCAACACTGTAATATATTATACAATTTTAAAGTATAACTGTTGGAATCTTATAACAGTGTAATTTAAATATCATCTTCCCATTCATTGTGCTATTATTATACACTTTATGTCTACCTATGTTAAAACCCCCACAATTCATTGTTACTTTTTTGGATTTGTTTTAGGTTATGAAATATCTTCTAAAGAAATTAGAAAGAGCCCCACATTCTACCAGTTCATTCCATCTAGTTGATGCCAGATAAAGATGGGTGCTCTGTTTCCCATTGTTCTTACTGACACTAGGTAGTAAAGGGAAGAGAACTGGAGCACTGACTAGTCACACCTTGCACCATCACCTCCACATCAGCCTCCTGATTGCAGAAGGAGGTAGAAGGTCAGTTTCTTTTTATGTCCTTGCTGACACCAAGGTTCAGAGGAGACCAAAGTGCTGACTAGTCCTGCCTTGCATGCCCTTATTAAGTGCAATTACTGGCTGATGGAAGAATGGAAAATCACATCCCTGTTTGTTCCCACTAACACTACCTCATTATTTGAGTACCTCCTTATTATGCTAAGTGAGAGATGCAGATCATTTTCTCATCCAGCCCACCAACATTCTCTATAAGAGGGTTTCAATCAAAATGCTGTGGGGGTGCCCGGGTGACTCAGTCAGTTAAGTGTCCAGCTCTCGGTTTTGGCTCAGGTCATGATCTCACAGTTCTGTGAGTTTGAGCCCCACATTGGGCTCTGGCCTGGCAATGCAGACCCTGCTTAGGATTCTCTCTCTACCTCTCTCTCCACCCCTCCCCCACTTGCACTGTCTCTGTCTCTCTCTCAAAAAACAAATCAAAACAACACTTTACATCATAATGCTGTAACCTGCTATTTCAGAGTAAAAGGAGTAGGATGGAAGGTCAGCTATTCATTCCTTTCTGAAAATGTGTAGAGGAGTAGTTTTTCCTTTGTTTTTTGGCTACAAAAGGTAGACATTTGGTTTTCTGTTTGTCAGGATTCCCCCTTTCCTAGTCCTTTAACTAGAAGGAACAGGTTTTCTCCTGGAGTTTTAGTTTTGGTTTGCTTGTTTGCTTGTTTGTCTTCTGGCTTGCACCCCTCTCTCTCTCTGGATATACCTATACCTATATCTATAGCTATCAATAAATAGCTACTGATATCTATCTAGTCAGGTTTCATTCCTTCCATTATATGATGGTCCTATCTCACCTCCATGCAAACACAGCTCTCAAATATTTCTCCCTTTCTATTCTGTTTTCCTCAATGATTTTTTCTTGGACACCAATTCATATATGTTAATATGCTTGATATTGGCTCACAGCTCTTGAATTCTCTGTCCTTCTTTGGACATTCATATTTGCATTCTTTGTTTTTATTTTTATTTTTTGTGTTACTTCGAGTGATTTATTTTGACCTACCCTCAAGTTCATTGATAATTCTTCTATTGTGGTCTAATAACACCATGAAAAGAATCCTTCATCTCTGTTTTTTTTTATTCTAAATTTTCCATTTGGCTCTCATTTATAGCTTATATATCTAATATTTTCCATTTTTATAGGTTACTAAATCCCTGTCTGATAGTTCTATTATCTTGTCCATCGCTAGATCTGGTTTTGTTGATTGTGATATCTCTTGACTATATGGATGACTACATATCAGGAGTAAAAAATGAGTAAGTGAAGGGAAAAAAGGTCCAAAAGTACTTAAAAACAAATTTGCATAGTTCTGCTTCATTAATCTAACATGGATTAAGAGTATTACCTATTTACTATTTTAAGAAAACACCACTCCATACAGGCTTCCAGGAATGGAATAAGTAACACAGAAATAAAAAGTACAGCATAGGGAATATAATCCATAATATTGTAATAGTGTTCTATGGTGATAGATGGTAGCTACACTTCTGATGAGAATAGCATAATATATAAAGAAGTTGATTCACTATGTTGTACACCTCAAACGAACATTGTATATAAACTATACTCAAATGACACAAATGAAAAAAAAAAGAAAACACCACACTTATCAAGTTAAGATTTGTCTAGAAACAATTAGAACATTACGTCATAATGAATATGACAGTGATACAGTTTGAGGAGTAGGTGCTAGGTAGCCCGAAAAAGGCATAAATGACATAAAAAGTATGACATAAAAAGTGCAAGGCTCAGAAGCAAGGAGACAGAGTGCACTAAATCCAAACATTGCTCTGCATAGCTGCATAGAGTGGATGTGGAAAGTCATGAGAGCTGAGACCAAAGATGTAGGTAGGGGCAAGATGAGCTTAGGTCTTCTACAATATTCTGAGGAAATTACTTTTACCCTGAAGGAGTGAATATTCTAAGTCAGGGAATGACACAATCAATTTTACATTTTATTTTTTTTAATTTTTTAATATATATTTTTTAATGTTTATTTATTTTTGACAGAGAGAGAAAGACACAGAGTGTGAGTGGGAGAGGGTCATAGAAAGAGGGAGACACAGAATCCAAAGCAGGCTCCAGGCTCTGAGGTGTCAGCACAGTGCCTGATGCAGGGCTCGAACTCACCAGGTTAGATCAGACCTGAGCCAAAGTCGGACTCTTAACCAACTGAGCCACCCAGGAGCCCTTCAATTTTATATTTTAGAAAGATTACTCTAACATGTGGTAGAGGACAATTTTAATAAAAGCAAGACAATACATAGACGAGTCGATTAGAAGGCTCTTGCTAAAATCTAGATCAAAGATGTTTACTACATTTAAAATAAGACAATGGCAATAAAAATAGAAAGGGAAAATTATTTTCTGACGATAGGATTAACTGCTGACTGACCATGAATCATACAGGATTTGAAGTCTAACATACTACAGGTCACTTTCCCTGATTAAAAATATAAAATGTTAACTAACAACATAACATTAAAAAGATTACATATATTATTAGCCGGTTCTGAATGTTGGTTCTGCAGTGAGACTGCATGGTCTGTCTAGAAGTTTTATCACTTACTCACTATGTATACCTTCTGTTTTTCCATTTTATCATCTGTAAAATGGAGTCAGCATTTCAATTCTTATGATTCTTGTAATATGAAAAAATATATAAATGATATACATGGCTGGGGTGCCTGGGTGGCTCAGTCAGTCGAACGTCCGACTTTGGCTCAGGTCATGATCTCACGCTCTGTGAGTTCGAGCCTCACGTCTGGCTCTGTGCTGACAGCTCAGAGCCTGGAGCCTACTTCGGATTCTGTGTTTCCCTCTCTCTCTGTCCTTCCCCTGCTCATGCTCGCTCACTCTCTCTCTCTCTCTCTGTCAAAAATAAATAAACATTAAAAAAATTAAAAATTATATATATGCCTTAGAATAGACCCTGGAAAACAGTAAACTCTAAAGAAATTTCTACTGTAATTTTTAAGAACAAATAACATAGGAAGAATTCTATTATTAGCTTTTAATATATAAATTAACGTATAAATGTATTATTGCCATTTTGGTTATACTAATTTAAAGACATAGATTCTATGGTAGATATAAGAAATAAATTTTTCAAAACTACATATGAGATTAACTACATATGAGATTTTATATAGTAACTTTAAAACCTAAAGATTAAAAATGATCATACTAACTTGAATTTCTTCTAATAGAAAACAAATCAAAAGCTTAGATTAAAATATTTAATTTTATATTGAAATTTTTAGATTTCATGTAGACATTATCTTTATATAAATTTTATAACCCCAAACCCTAACCTCTAATTCTCAACCAGTTTTCTATGTTTTTAGGTAAAGGAGATATGTAGTTTAGAATTTTCCTCAGGTGTCTGGATTTATTACAGGGTTTGTAAATGATTATTTTACAAGTTTGATAGTGAACTGCATGAGTTTCTCCTTATAGTACTTTATTGTATTTTGTAAGAAATGGCAATTGAATGAGCCACAGTAGGAAAAATTTCATTCTATTATTTTTATGACTGAGATCCAGCATAAGGCTGACAAATTACAAGCACGAAGTAGACTTTTTTCTTGTACACTGTCAAGTATTAAATTTTGGTATCTTATTGATTGTCTCTGCATATGAATACTAGTCCATAATGAGAATAGTAGGGCAGAGATAAAGTTGCTAAAGATGACATTTAACATTTATACTCTGATCCATGCCAATCAGGCTACCAAAGCAAGGTATAATTTTGGTCAGTTGAACAATAATTGAAAACAATTGAGAAGACTGTGTCACAAGAGACTTTTTTATAATGGATCAGAAAACCAGATTCACAAGCATTCAACACATTACACATCTACCAATTCTTGGTAGACTTTCTTTTCTCAGTCTTCTCAATGGCATTTTGAAGGAAAGTGAGATTCAGGAAGAGGTACAAACTAATAAAGTTTTCATTGTTTATGTGATAGATTTTATCAGGTTTTTCCTGAAAAAGAGTCAAATGGTTCCACAGATCTGCAATGTGGTAAACAGACTCCTCAATCAAAATGTTGATCCCTCTTGTTCAACAAATCATTATGGGAATATTTATTTTACTCAGGAAACTTGTATCACATTCTTTTTATATCTCTAGGGGTAATAGGTACTCCTATCTAGCCATTAAACAACACACCCCAAATAGTCCATTTACGTAATGCCAACTGGTAAAGATTTGCATCCAAGACAAATTTGGTAGGTGACACTCAGTCTACTAAATGGATTTCTGACTGAAGATCTTTCAAGACCTTTTACAAAAAACTGTCATAAACTAATTCAAAAAGATATATGCACTCCTATGTTTACTGCAACATTATGTACAACAGCCAAGAAATGGAAGCAACCCAAGTGTCCATCCCTAGATAATGGGTAAAGATGTGATACACACACACACACCCACCCCCCCCCCCCACACACACACTTGCACATGGGCGCGCGCGCACACACACACACACACACACACACACACACACACACACACTGGAATAAGCTCAGCCATAAAAAAATAATGAAATATTGTCATTTGCAACAAGGTGGTTGGATCTACAGGATGTAATGCTAAGTGAAATAGGTCAGTCAGAAAAAAACAAACATCATAATATTTCACTTATATGTGGAATTTAAGAAACAAAACAAATGAACTAAGGAAAAAAAAGAGACAAACCAAAAAGCAGACTCTTGACTGTAGAACAAACGGATGGTTACCAGAGGGGAGGGGGTAAAGGTGGGGGATGAGTGAAATAGGTGAAGCAGATTAAGAGCACACTTATCGTGAGGAGCTCTGAGTAATGTATAGAATTGCTGAGTCACTGTATTGTATACCTGAAACTAATATAACACTGTATGCTAATTATACTGGAATTCTAAAAAGTAAATAAATAAAAATTTTTAAAAAATTGTCATGGAGAGTTAAGCCTATTAGAATCTTTAAACAATAACTTTGTTCAATTTGAAAGTATTATTGAATTCTAAACTTTTGTGTAAAGGAAGACTTATTCTATTTACTGCCTCTTTCTTACCTATAAATCATGCAGTTGTGTAAACTGTTTCACCCTTGTTATCTTTCATTACAGTAATTAGGCAAATGGAATTTCATGCTTATGTAGTTGGTAACATCTCACCAGTTTTGCACAATTCTCAAGAAAGGAAAGATTTGGCTACTTTTTGATTACTTTTGGTTACTGAAGTTATGCAGTCAGCCTATTAATTTATTACTACCAAATTCTTTCAATTAATTTTAAAGTTTCTAGTGATGCACATGGGCATATTTAGATATATAAACATTTTCCCCAAAATTTTAATTTCTAGGTTAGAAACATCCTTTAAATAAAGGTGGCCACACATTCAGTTTATGAACCATCACAGATTTCTTAAATTAATTAAAATATGCCTCAATTTATAAACTATTTTTAAATCCTACCAAAATTTATTCCTCTCTCAATTTCATATGTAACGAAATATTTTTATATAACGGTACAGAAGTTACAATCCAGAAAGAAAATACTACTTACCAAAATTTTTGTTATTATGTATCATTTTTTCCACACTATAAGTGAAAACTGAATTCAGAGAAGTACAGTTGCTTTTTTTTCCAGCAGAAAATTTGCCACCTTGGCTCTTGTTGTTGCTTGCCATATAGAAACAACTGTTCTTCTATTCTACACCCGATTCTTCGGTTATTACTACATTTCACATTATTTCTTCAGATAATTTATTGACAAGAGACCTAGTTCACATTTAACTCAGTACTCATTTAACAATTACCATAAATCTGTTGTTTTACACAACTAATAATTTTAGAAGTATCTAGAGTGGTTGATCTCTCAGAGAACTTATGATTTCATGACAGAACAAGACATTCATATATTAAATAGACAGTATTTTTTATCCCAAATTAATACCAGCTAGTACAGCCATTGGTTATGTTCAAGGAGTAGGGGATTTGAATTTATCTGGAAAGGTAGATAGAATACACTAGGCAAAGAACAGCAAGCAGCTCCTAGGCAGGGGAAATATTATTCATGTGCTTCTTGATTTGTCATGTGCTATGATAGGACCTATAGATATAAAAAACTTGACCCTGTGGTGTCCATAAAATGGCACTGTTCAGATCTCCTGCTACAGGAAATCTAATTGACTATGACCATGGGTACTGAATCTACGATCACATTTGCTCCTAAGCTACACTTACTGTAGGCTGCTCCCACCAATTACTGCATACAGTGAGCTTATAGGCCTACTGCTGTGAGAAACATGGCTCCCTTAAATGACCTCATTTGGTGGTACCTGGGTTGCTCACTTGGTTAAGCATCTGACTTCTGCTCAGGTCGTGATCTCACAGTTCGTGGCTTCGAGCCCTCCGTCGGGCTCTATAGTGACAGCTTAGAGACTGGAGCCTGCTTTGGATTCTGTCTCCCTCCCTCTGCCCCTCCCCTGCTTGTGCTCTCTCTCTCTCTCTCCCTCTCTCTCTCTAAAATAAATACACATTATTTTTTTTTAAATGACCTTTTTGGCCCAAGGACTCCCTGTTGGTCTGGCTGAAACCTTTTTGGGACTGCACTGCCATCTGTGACCCTTCCTACTATATTCTTCTTTCTTCCGTTCTCCTTTACAGAAATCAAACCTGCACTGCAGTCCAAAATCATCCAGTTCCCTTTCTAAACCAAGCCCTAGCCTCAAGCTTCATAAATTTTTCTGGTTATGTTTACATGTAAACAAATAATTGCAATATTATGAAATGATTGCTGTCCTGTGAAGGTACTCCTTGATTCACTTAACCAATATTACATTAAATAAGGACCCACTATGGGCCAAGCACAATTCTAGGTACTGAGGACACATCAATAAAGTAAAATGCCTGGAATCAGGAAACTTACAGTACAGTGTGAAATGGACGAAAGTAAACAGACAAATTAATAACGTGTCGGGTGTAAATAAATTCTAAGAACACACCTATGATAACTTAAGGAGCAAACTATGCAAATATCTGAAGGAAGAACTTTCCAAGCAAAGAGAATAGCTATTGCAAGGCTTTGAGAAGTCTGTTTGTAGTGATTAATAAATAGTAACAAAAACAGTGAAGATAGAGGGGAGGAGCGGGAAGGAGGACATAAAAGTCAGAGAATGGCAATGGAAAACTAGCTGCGGAAGACGTACGTAAGCTCTTGTAGACTATGGATAGAATCTTGGACTTTATTCTAAGTAAAATAAAATCCATTAGTAGGTCTGAATAGGAGACATCATGATCTGGATTATATTTTAACAGATTCCCTCTGACAAGTGGGTCAGGGCAGAAGGTCAGGAGAAAGGGAACCGAGTAAAAACTATGGCAATGCTCCAGAGAGGAGTGCTAGGTATAGGTAACAAGAAACAGTGAAATTCAGAGTATGTTGTAAAAATAGAGCTTGTGGGACCTGTTGATGAATATAATGTGGAATGTGAGAAAAAGAGAGGCATCAAGGATGACTTCAAGTATTTTGGCCTGAGTGAATGGTAAAAGGAGTTTCTTTTACCTGAGATAGTTAAAGCAGGAGAAGAATAAATACAGATGGGAAAAATCAAGGGTTTAGGTTTTTACGCTTGTGAAGTGTCAGCTGCTAATTAGTTGTCCTACAGTAAAAGTGAATAGGGAATAGGGAATGGTAGTGGTTAATTTGGATGCTTTTAAGGAGTGACACTATGTCTTTATCCTTCTTTATTGCCATCCCTTTTGGATTCATTTTGGAACTGTTTTCCTTCTTCCTCTCTCTGTCCACTCTCTGGTCTATTTCCTCCTGACTGATGCCCTTTTTGGATCACAAAATTATCCTCTGTCTCTGCCTTGTTCTTCCATGGCCGACTCAGGGCCAGGCATTAAACAGGCCCATGGGGGGCGCCTGGGTGGCTCAGTCAGTTGAGCTTCCAGACCTGATCTCACTGCTCATGAGTTCAAGCCCCGCGTCGGGCTCTGTGCTGACAGCTCAGAGCCTGAAGCCTGCTTCTGCTTCTGTGTCTCCCTCTCTCTCTGCCCCTACCCCACTCATGCTCTGTCTCTGTCTCTCTCAAAAATAAATAAACATTTAAAAAAATTAAAAAAGAAAAAACAGGCCCACAGTTCCAACTACCCAGTAATTCTAAAAGAATAGAAAACTTTCACTCTCATCTTAAAAGCATGAAAAGGCATCCAGTTCATATCCTATCCAATACCATTCAAAAAAACAAAAACAAAAACAAAAACAAAAACCACTCCATTGCCTAATTCTTTGGCAACACCAAACACTCTAAAAATCATTATAGCCAAACTTCTGCCTTCTGACCCACCCTAAGTAGTTATTATTTTCTCTCCTCTCCTCTCAGAAATATTTGTGATTTTTTTTCAAACATAGCCTTTCTGGTTAAATTGTCTTCTTTATAGATTGTGTAAAAGTTAACAAAAATAAGTGGCTCTACACATTGTCTCCTCTGGTGGGTAAGTGAGAGACTGGGAAGGGGGTGATGTAGTATTTATGGAAAGGCTTTGGGGGTAGAAGAAAGGTAGAAATTGTTGCACCCATGTACCTTGTCTTTTTCCAAGAATAAATCATATGGTTATATGGATATTTGTAGGTAGAGACATAAATGATAGATAACCTCTGCAACTTTTTGGCGCAGTGTTACTTAAAGTGCCAGTACTCAGCAAGGTAAGGTCTTGCTACTAATGTAATGTTAGTGGAAATAAACAATGTTCTTAATGAAATACAGTAGAGTAGTAACATGCATGATCAGGCAGTTGGTCAGTGTCTCACACTTTATGTTCCAGGGTCAGGAGGCACTGATTTAGTTCATTTATACCCAGAGTTGGACAATAATTATCTTAAGGTAGTATTATGGTACTTTTTTAATCAACATATTGTATATTGTAGAGAGATTATATATAATATATATTTTTAAATGTGAAAATAGTTTTATGGTATCTTGACGCACATTTATTATCTTATTCTTAGTTTGAGTATACTTCTGTTCTACTTAGGTGCTTAAAATTAGCCAGCTCAAACTTATTCTACTTCTTTTCTGATAGTGAGTTATATTAAAATGGAAGGGAAATTGCTATATAATGCAATCCATATGAAATCAACGACTTATGTCAATAGTAACTATTACCCACCTCAAAATATGAGCCTTTTATGTGAAAAAATTTATTTTTCAAGCTTTCATTGCCCTATCACTGAATTGGATTAGGATTTAATACAGTGTGATATCTTAAACATAATCCTTTATTTCTTTGCAATTTAGGTTTTGTTGCATAATCAGAAAACCTCACTCTTCTTCTGGGCTGTAGCACGTGTGCTATTATTTTAAGATACTATATGAGTTTTTGTCACTAAGGCATAAAGAGTTTTACTTTATTTATTCTTTACAATAAACAGGATTTTTTGTCGATCATCTTCATTCTTGCTGTAAGATTGATAAGGGCATTTCTAATTCATTGGGCATAGCATTTTACAACACAAAATCTGCAGTTTAATGTAAGTATTAGGTATAGGTTTCATTATATTTGTGCAGAGTTGTAAATGTCTGAAGCATTTGTTAAATTTTATAGCTGATCTTGTTCAAAGTAGTCCCTTTGGTTGGGAGTTTTGTGTCTAGATATTACTGACATTCATATCTAATTTCACACAGACATGGATATTAGTTTCTGGGTAAGGAGAGAACAGGCCTCATTTTTCTATCCCTTTTAAAAATGATATAACTAATTTTGCAATTATTTTAACTACTTTTTTTGTAGATGGAGGTGTTCATATAAATGTGAATTATAAATTTGATAATACCTTAGGTAATTCAGAATTTCTTTACCACAACTAAAAAAGAAACCCACAGATTACAGCCACATATTAACTTCTCATATATATTTCAGTTCTGTAAAATTATATGCTATATTAATATCATGTGTCTTTACAATAGGAAGTATACTTTTCTTCAGAAGGCTTGAAATCAAGAGAATTGGTTCATCTTCTTACCTGCTGCTATACAAAGGGTCCATAATTAACAGATGACCGCAGTAATTCTTTAATTTTTCCCCAAAGCACTTGGTTGCCTTTTTTTCCTCTTATGATGAGAACTTTTGATATCTACCCTCTTAACAACTTTTAAATATGTAACACAGTATATTTAACTATAGTCAAAGAGTCCATGACTTATTTGTAACTTAGTTTGTACCTTGGACCACCTTTACCAAATGAGTGCCTTCTTATTTTGCTCAAACACATCAAGTTCTTTCACAGAAAGAACTAATCCCAAGCTAATCACAATATTAACCTATTTTTCTGTTCTCTAGGAATCAATAATTACTATTTATTAACAAAACTCCATGAACAATTCAACATTGGATGCTAAGAAATTATACAAATGAAGTTGGTTTCCCAGTAATGGTAAAAGCCATCCATGTGTCCATAATTTCAAATCATTTTCTAAACTCCTTTATTTTATTTAAATTCTAAAGCAGTCTTGTGAAGTGTGGATTATGAAATGTAATATTCATTATTTGTATTTAACTCGATCCATGTTTTCAAACAGCCTTTTCAGGAGCTTTCCTAGGAGCTTCTACTTATATCTATGATGAAGTAGCTTGTGGGGGAACATCGCCCCCAAGAACATCAAGAAGAGCTGCTGAATAAAAGCTATTTGGAGAGCAGGTGAAGTAGCCAGGATTTTAGTGATCAGTAGTGCGGAATGGGGTTGTAAGAGAATCCACACTTGAAATCAGCTAACTGTTTGAGCCCCTATACCCTGACAGTATTTGCCAACACCACGTTTAAGATATGGGATTAAGAGTCTACCCTGCCTGGAGAGGAAGCCATGACTACTAAGTAGAAAGTCCAGACTCATACGGTTAAGAAATATCAGGAATGGAAGCTTGAGATGAAAACATCCTGGTGAGAACGGCAAGTTGAAGAACTGAATTTCTTGACTCCTGGCCATCTCCTTGAGGCATTTACCAAATTCAGAAGACATTTGAGTAAAGTCCTAAAATTCTTACCAGAAAGCCCAGTTTTACGGAAGTCTCTTAATGCCAAGGAGATAAGGTTTAGAAACTGCCAAGGAAAGATGCCCCGATGAATATATCAGGCACTGAGTTCTCGAGTGAAAAAATGGCCAACTATGTCTGGGAGGATGGGCAAACCTAGCTTGTTCCCAAATCTGTCCCTGTCTAGGGACATATATATATATAATCAAGTCATCAGATTGTGCCAGGAGACCAAAAATTAAGGGAAAAAAACAGCGTAGGTGAACCAGATACTATAATTAGCAGGCAAGAGCTCTCAAGTTACTATAAATATGTTAAATATGAAGATTAATACATGGATATGATAATAAAGATATACATCAGAGATTTAATATGTAATATGAAAGAGTAAATGGAATTTAAGAACTGAAATCATAACTGGTAATCACTAAATGGACTTTAAAACAGATTAGATGGAAAGACAGGTTTAATAAACTGAAAACAGGGCAATAGAAAACAATTTGGAATGCAGAAAAAATTTTAACAAGGTACAAAAGAGTGTAAGAAGCATATGGGGCAATTGAAATATCTACCATAATAATAATAGGCAATTGAAATATCTACCATAATAATAATTGAAGTCACAGAAGGAGAGAAGTAGGAAAGAAGCAATATTTTAAATAATAATTACTGAAAATTTCAAAATTTAGGAAAGAGACTAACCCATAGATTAAGGAAGCTCTGAGAACCTTAATAGTTATTAAAAAAAACAAACAAAAAAAAAACCAAAAAAAACCCACCTTAGCACATCTTAAATTATTGAAAACTAAAGACAAAAAGATAAATCTTAAGAGCAGCCAGAGGAAAATAATACATATTTTCAAACTGAGCAATAAGGAGATAGATAGCTAATGTTCAAGCAAACATGAGAGGTAGGATGCAGGGGAACAATATATTTAAAGTGCTCAACAAAAACAACAGCCAAACTAGAATTCTACACATGATGGGAAAAAAAATTCTTCCAAAATAAAGGTAAAAATAAAGAGGTTTCTATACCATAAAAACTGAGAGCTCATCTTTAGGAAACATGATAAAATAGCCTATTTATTTGAAAACATTGACAAAATAGGGTTTAAAAAAATGAAGCAAATGCCATTCAGTAAGTCACAATTGGATTACTCTAAACTACCAAAATTCTCCCTCCAAAAAATCATTTTTTAGTCATCTATCAAGAATTAAGAGTATTCTATACATAGGTGTGGGTGCATCTTTGTATTTAAAGGGTTGTATCTATTCCTGCATATGAATTTTTAACATATTTGAAAGATAATATCATCTATTCATCACAAAAATTCTATGCCACTCTCTTACTTTTGGTATTTCTAGTCTTTGTAATGTTTGTGTCCCTTCACTACTTATGAAATTGATATTTAGTTTTTGATGGCAAGCTCAAAGATTATGTTTTCTAGTGAGTTTTATTCCGATCAAGGGTAATCTTATATTTTTAAATATGTCAACCATGGTTTCAGTTACCACCTCTTTTCTGATAACTACTAAGTAATTTCTGAACTACAGCCTGATTTCCAATTGCCTTTTATTAATTTCTATTACATGTCTGGAACATTAGAAATTCTGATAAATGAACAGCAGATACTTCAAACTCCATATATGCCAAACCAGACCCTATTCTCAACCAAACTTATTCTAGCTATTTTGGGTCATCGCAGTCAATCCATCCTGTTACATTAGAAAGAAACTTCATTACTAGTTGATTCTTCCTTTTTGTCACATTTATTGAGGTACAAGATATTGTCAATTTCACTATTAAATTATCTCCTAAAATACTTCACTTCCCTTTTTCTATTGCCACTGCCTTAGTATATGTGCCATGTTTACAGAATCCATTTGTAATATCTGTAAGTTGCTTATAGTATTTTCCCTTGACATCACTAATTTGATTTAAAGTTCATTGATAATAGTGATTATGCTTTCTTTGTCTTTGTATCTGCTCCTTGCTCACAGTAAATATTTTATTGACTTTATAAGTAGAATCACTGACTACATGGCTGAATTATACTGCTTAAATATGAATTATTACCTATACTATAAACAAGATCTAAATTATGAATATAGTATTTGAGGTGAAAATATTTGAATATTTATATATAGTCCACATAGATATTACTGTTCTGTCTCTAGTTGTTGCTGTGTCTTAAAATATCTTCTACCTCCAGAATATAAAATCTGGAAACACTGTGGGAAAATTTTTACAGGAAATTGGCTCAGTTTGCCAAATACATTTTTTAATGGCTCAGATAATATTATATATTTAAAACTATTTTATACACATAAATTCTTTGACTGACCTGTGTGACTTGAGTCATTTTCTTTTTACAAAGTATATTAAAGAAGAATCCAGCCGAGACATTGGGCTAAATTGTTAGGTCAGTTTTAAAAATAAGTCATTCCTACTACCACTAAGCTTCAACAAATTTTATAAGACTATTGGCTATAATACGGTTAAATATAAATGAGATGTGAGATCAACTAAAGGTATATTTCTGTCTCTTTTCTGTTTTCTGCTTTATAAATAAACACGGATTCCCAAAAGAAAGGCACATGTTTTAGCTACGTACTCATTTTCAAATCTAGTTCTTAAAGGGATACTGTGGTTTTAAGCGCACAACGTGTAGTGCATAATTCAGTTAGCCTTAATAGAAGGAACTGGAGGCACATCATCAACTCTACTGATGTGTATACTCTGTAGGAAATCACAGAGGAGATGTAGTCTTTGAAGTTTGCTTTAAAAACCCACAGTGTTTACAGCTTGGATAAATAACTTGTCACTTTATTAATGATGAGTGACCATTTGTCACCACACATGGAAAATAATGTGGCATATTAGTGGCAAACAATCATGAGACAAAATAATGTAAATACTTATAATTTTAGGAGATAATTAAAGCTCTCAAGATAGCGATTGTGAAGAGCCAGCATGACAATGTGAATGTATGTTGACAGAAAATGTTCATAGGATAGAAATATGTATAAACTCTTCTTTTTACAATATATATGCCTGTCACTTTTTGGAGGTCCTATGTATTTATTAACTGTGTATAGATGTATGTTCGGCCTGTCTCCTCATCTTATTACAAGCAACATCTGGTGAATAGTTTTAACATCATATAAATTATTTTCAATTTGAGTGTATTCTGTGTAGGATTTTTTTAAGTTTAAAAAAACAACTTATGGGATATTTTTTCTCTTTGGCTTCAACAAGACATCAGAAAGGTGTTAATACCTAGAATGCATAAAGGAGAGAAAGCTAAAATAATTTAAAAGCATCCTTAATTTTTGCCTGTCAGTTTTTCTCTTGCTAAATAATGAACTTCAAAATTGTCATAAGTTTAGGAATGCTACACTTCAGGAAATCAAAGGAGAGGTAGCTGTCAAAAATATCTAAATAAGTGGAACGATCCACTTAGCCACATGGGTGACAAAAGTGACATTTCTGATCAATCTCTGAGGCATGACCTCAGCTAACCCTAGAGAAAACTACAAACATTATTTTGGCATCTACTTATATTCTGGCATTTCTTCTAACAGTTCCTATCTGTAGATGTTTCCTTTGTATCCTACTCTGACACACATGTGATCTCCTATAGATAGATGCCCAGATTTTAATTCAATATCAAGGTAACAATTTGCAAACTCAAAATAAAAGTAAAATAGTGAAATAACAGGAATTGAGATTAACAATTCCAAAAAGAATGTTGACCACTTGGGTGATTTGCATGGTCCCTCTTGTAATATGTATTCAAAAAGGTGAGCAACAAATGTATTCAAAAAGATCACATATTTGTAGGGTGGGAGAAAACAAACTTGTCTTACTTGTTTTTCCTTAGTGATTTATCCTTTCTGCTGCATTAAATAAAAGGATACATTCCATTTTATTATCCTGGTATCCTGACTTTATCCCTACTGAAAATAATACCAGATAATTTTTGCCTCCTTGATTTTTCCAGAATAATATTGGATACTGGTATTCCAATGAACATGATAACATATAGTGGATGGATGGATGGAAGGATGGATGGAAGGATGGATGGATGGATGAATGGATGGAGGCCTGGTTGGATAGACAGATTAAAAATCTGCTCATTTTTGCATGTATTTTTCAGACTATTCCATTCCATCTGTCATCTGCCTCTTTTTTCTTCTCTCTCTCTGACACCACACACACACACACACACACACACACACACACACACACACACACTCACATAGCAAATGGAAAGAAATAATACTGAAGTCCAGAAGTCCATTACAATTACAAAATGGCCTGTAGAACTTCTTAAACATATATATCCTCACTCAAGCCTTACCCTACAAAAAATAATTCATCAATATACCTGGGATTAGTCCTGGTTGTCTTTGACTATCTAGGCTCATTTTATTCCAATTTCTATTTTATTAGAAATGACATTGTACATGGTTTGAGTATAAACTTCTATATGATTATCTGTGGGGAAATGAAAAAAAAAAACCTTTACAAAAGTTGGCAAGATTTTTTAAAGGTCATATCCTCAGGTAGATTCTAATTGATTCAGTTGGGAAAAAATTTTGATTTACAGAGAATTTTAAAAAAAATCTGGTATGGAAAGATACATTGATACAACTTTTTGTGTGATACACTATCCCATTTGACTTTGTCTTTTGATTGCATTGTATTGGAATACAAATTTTAATCTGTCAAATCATGTTACTTTTCTACTCAAAACTTTGTCATGACTGCACATTCTGAGTAAAAGTCTAAGTTAGTTTATTTTTCCAATAACTTCTCACTTCTTTTTCAACAAGCCCCATACCCTAGACTCATTATACTACCCTCACTTGTTCTTGTCCCCAGAACTTACCAAGTATGTTTCTGCCTTAGAGTCTTTGTTCTAGCTTCTTCTTTGCCTGTTTTGTGCCAGACATCTGCTTAACTGGACCTGCACTCTTTTTTTTTTTAATTTTTGTTCAATTTAATGTTCTCATAAGAATTATCCATGATGCTACTTAATATTTCAACCTGTCCATCTACTTCTAGCACTCTCTAAACTTCTTACTGTGCTCTTTTTTTTTCTTTAGTCCACCAACTTCTCATACCCTGTATTCAATTAACCTATTTGGCAACTTAATGTTCATTGTCTCTCTGTACTAAAATATAAGCCCCATTAAGTAAGAGACATTGGTCAGTTTTGTGCAACAATGCACATGAAAAGACTAGAGTAGTACATGACATACAGAAAGAATTAATTTCTGATTTAAAAATTTTATTTAGAATAAATGAGCCTAATTTATTTCTATACTTTCCAGTGCAAACATCTTATGTTCTCAACTACAAAGTTCAGAGGCTTACAACACATACTTTCTATAGAATACTTATCTATTAGCTCCTCAGAACCTTACTCCACTAAACTTCATTACACCCCCCGAACAGAAATTATCATGAAGCTGACTGTGCCAGTGCCATGCAGGTTCTGCCAAACTCGGAATTACTGAGCTTCGTAATTCCTTTTTTAAAACTATCAATAAGCAATTGGCAAATGTCTGTCCCCTTAAGTCAAGGTGCTCAAAAGACTCTGATAGTTAATCATGAATCATTTTCAAAATGAGAAAGATTTGATAATGAATACTTCCAGGACAATCAAATTTCTTTTCTGGGCAAGCTCTAAAATTAAACAATGTCAGAGATGGAAGTTATAAGAACATGATTTTACTGTGAACTCTCTTTCCATAGACACTGAAGATGAGTCAAAACCAAGTAATAATCAGTCTCTAATTTGTTTATAAAATCTGAGAGAGAGAGAGAGAAAGAGAGAGAGAGAGAGAGAGAGAGAGAGAGAGAGAGAGATACTGTCACAGAATAGAAAATTATATGTAATTAGTGCTTTGTTGCCATATGTCCCAGGGTGATTAATGAAGTTAAAGAAAGTAGAAATATACCATAACTCAATCCCTTAGCTACTCCTCTTATCTTTAGCTCTTCCTAGAACTGATAACTCCCATCTTTGAAAAGGAGCCGGTAGAGTCTGCCTTCCAGGAAATATTTGTGTATTCATTAAGCCCTGTGGTTTAAACCTATGTGACTTTTGGAGTACGACCAATAAGAATACGCTTATGTAGGTGAGTGTCCTGCTAAAACCCAAATATAGAGGCATCAGAAGAGAGAGAGGAAAGATTGTATACAAGAAGGGAGATAGAGCCAAAAAGTGGGAGAAAGGCAAAGAACAGTCTTGGAGACTTGTTTTGCACTTTAAACACCGGTAACCTCTCCACTGTTTTACCTATTAATTTATAAAATCTACTTGACATTTTTCTATAAATGCCAAACTTAGGGAATGGAATTGTTTTCCTACTTCTACTCCAAATCCAATGAATTAAAGCCCGATATACATTATAGAAAACTAAGCTCAAGAACACACGAAAAGAGAAAGTGGTTTCTCTATAGAGCTAATAGGATGGTCTCTAGCCAGATTTTACATTAGGATAAATAAGAAATTATCTCAGGAAAACTGCAAAGAAAAACTATTACGATTTTCAAACTTACATGAAAACTATAAGGTAAAAGAAAATATATAATATAGTGAATTGGTATGCATGAAGTGTTAGATTCTTTACAGTCTATTTTTGGCAAGAAATTAACTCCTTTCCTGTAATTTTGCTAAACCTACACAGGTGTTACAAAGGACAAAATTTAGTAAGCTTATGTGAGAAGGAAAGATATAAATTTTTAAAGTGAGCACATGAAAAAAAGTCTTTAGAGATCACATATTATAAGCAGTGCAATGTGAAAATTATTGTATTGCTCTTTATAGAAGTAAAAACCATTTACCACCCACCATGCCATTTTTAATACAGAATCACACTTTGCCTTGTTCTTTTTGACTCAAAAATAATTATCTCCTGTGTTTGTTACAGTAATAAAGATAATAATAATTTGCTCTAATAGCATACTTTTCCTCCTAAGAGTTTAAGCACTTTAGAGCAAACTATTCCACTCATCTTTATAAGAACCCTGAAAAATCGGTATATAGAGATAAATGGCCATAAAAGATGAATAAAGGAAAATGTTTTAACCTGGAGAGTTGGATTCTTATTCATCTTCGTTGTCTGAACCAGAGAAATGGAGTCTGCATCATGAATACAAAATTGAAATTCTCCCAAGATTCCAAATATTTTTTCCTTGATCTCTGAGGTAAATGCTGAACATTTTTATTGCTTGAAATTTCGGCCTGACTTAAATTGAGATATACTGTCAAATTTTCTATCTAATGGTATTTTACTGAAAGAATAAAAATACACTTTTTTAAAAGATTTCTGGCACAACTAGTAGTGGTGTCCATATGTAAAAACTACAGGCCTGGGGCGCCTGGGTGGCGCAGTCGGTTAAGCGTCCGACTTCGGCCAGGTCACGATCTCGCGGTCCGTGAGTTCGAGCCCCGCGTCAGGCTCTGGGCTGATGGCTCGGAGCCTGGAGCCTGTTTCTGATTCTGTGTCTCCCTCTCTCTCTGCCCCTCCCCCGTTCATGCTCTGTCTCTCTCTGTCCCAAAAATAAATAAAAAATGTTGAAAAAAAATTTAAAAAAAAAAAAAAAAAAAAAAAAAAAAAAAAAACTACAGGCCTATTTAATGTGTATGTGTCTCTTAACTACAGTAGGTTTCATGTATTCATTAAGGTCAACAATTAATGGATATATCAAGGTATAGATTTTGGAATATTGCATTTATTTTCAAGGAACCCAAATCCGTCATGAGATCTTTATAAAGACAATGCCGAATCATCTCTAGAACTAGTAAATAAAAGATAGGCATGTCCTTCTTTAAAAATAGTTAAGATGAGGGTTGATGGGGGTGGGAGGGAGGGGTGGGTGGGTGATGGGTATTAGGAGGGCGCCTTTTGGGATGAGCACTGGGTGTTGTATGGAAACCAATTCGACAATAAATTTCATATATTGAAAAAAAATAAAAAAAAAAAAAATAAAAATAGTCAAGAATTAATCCCATTGACCCTAAAATGTGAGTTTGAATAATCTATCCTGAAGCATGGACAATGAAGCTAAACTTCTTAGGATTTGAAACAGAGGTTAAGTTTAGTCATAATTTCAAAACTTTGGATATTATGTCCAAATATGAAAAAAATCCAAAATTAACTTGAATCTGTTAAGACTTCTCATTTTATCTTGTGAGATATAGTAAATCCTATTCTTTGTTTTCTATAAATTAAAATGGGAGTGACTCAATCATCTAGCTAATCTATATTAAAGAATGTTGAAAATGAGTGTTTAATTTTCTTTTGTATGTTCAAGCCAGTGTATTATATGGACTGTAACATTTGGTATCATCATCATTATAATCCATACAAATGATTTTTAAAAATCAGGATAAAGTATTTTGCCTACCTGTAGGTCTATTGATCTTGGCTTCATAAAGAAATGAATGCAAAAAAATAAGGTTATTTCCACACTGGCAAAATGTAATGCACTATTTTACAAAGTGCCTTACACTGGTTTGCATATTTGACACTGTTACAGCTCTCTTACGAAATGACGTACATTAAACCCACGCTGCCAACTCTATCAATCCCAATTGATGGTGAAAACAAACCCAGAACTTATTATGATGATAGGCAATTAGGTACAATCATATCATAAACTGCCAAACAATGAAGCAATTGGAAACTATAGTAGTACAAAAGAACTACCTTACTTATTTTTGAAAAATCAATTTACTCTTTATTGACTACCTTTAAATTTTAATATTTTATTTGCCCTGTGCCCCATTCTTTATTGTCTATTGTATTCTATTATTGTATTGTATGTATATTGGCAACATATTTCCAATTACATGTGCTAACAAGTAAACAGGGAGACAAATGGATAGATAGGTGAGTAGAGAGATAGATGATACATAGAAAATAGATGATAGATAGATAGATGGGCAGATACATAGATAGATGGATGGATAGATAGATACCCATAGGGATAGAAGGTGGGCTCAGAAGGAGGAAGGGAGGGGAGGAGAGAGACACAGAGAGAGAGAGAGACAGTAAACAGGGATGAAGGAAGAGAGGAAAACAGTATAAAATTTAATCTGAAGAACCATAATAGAAACGTGTATGGTTATCCTTATTTTATGAATTAGGAAGCTGAAACTCACTGAGATTAAGCACACTGCCCCACATCACACATTGCTGTGCAGTGGAGTCGTGTCTTTGTGCTCATCTGAAGAATATGAACACTGATAAACAGACTGATGTTTAGAATGTCATCCACACTGAATATGGATAGAGATCACTAAGTATGCAAGGGCTGAAGATCAAAAGCCTATTTCTCATTCATTTGTAAGTCATGGAAAAATAAAACAATATCACAAAAGGAGAATTTCCAAATGAATTCATTGAACAGAGTAAGTGACATGTACCTTTCAAAACTTGAAGACTAACAGTCTATTTTGTGACCAAATTAAAAAAAAGAACTAATTTATTTATATGTTCTGTTTCACTTGGGTTATAAAATTGTTCATCTGCTATCCAATCAAATCAACCAGCAAGAAATCATGCCTTTTCAGCAGTTCTTGCTTTCAGCATCTGGAAATCCTGTTTCAGATTTTTATAATCCCTTTTCTCATTGTTGAGTCTAATTTATTGAGAAGTTCTCTCTTCCTCTTAATTTAAGCAATCTGTGATCACACAGACTGAGGTTCCCTGAAACAGAGTCCCTCCATTTTCAGACACACGTTGTTTCCTTTTCATTACATGACAGTGAATTAAGAATGGCTATAAGTGGAGAGACTCATGCTATTACATAGAATATAGAATTACAATTTAGTTACTCCTATTCTATACCAGGAAATAAGAAACTTATCCAGCTAAGAGTGTCACCTACTCATACAGGTTTTGCAAATACTGAAAACTGAAGAAACTGGCCTCCTGTTATAGGAAGTGCAAAGAAAACTACTTCTCAGGTGAAATCATAGCTTTTACATCTTTAAGCATATATTTCTAACTTCAACTATTTTAAAATAGAAAAACATTAAGCTTCTATTTTCAAATCTTAAAAATTCTGTCAATTTTTGGCTTATATATATGTTAGGATATAAATGATATATAGCTTTTAGGTTTTCAGGTGATGTCTTTGACAATAGTAGATTAACACCTGGATTTCATATACTGTAGAATAAATTCATATTTAATAAACAAATGTAAGGTGTCAGTAATAACAGGTAAATGTCATATGGAGTTATTTTTTTTTTACAGTCACTCTTTTTTGGATGATTTTCCCAACAATTTGTAAAACTGTTTATGCCACAAGGACAAAATTAGACTACAGTCTAGAGGGGTGGATCCTGTGAGCTAACCATTATTATAGATGTCACTTTATTGTAAATTATTTCCTATAATTTAATGTACAGCATGAAGACATAAAAGCTTACCAATAAAAAAAAAAGGAACTTTCAAACCAAAGAGAAAATTAGAATATTGACTTAAAGTTTCTGGTTCCAAATACTCAAGATCCAATGAAATTCTGTGTTAAAAATTATGTAAAAGAAACACAACAAAATTATAAAAAAGCAAAGTGACTGCATCTAAGTCATAGTTCTCATTTAACTTTAGGCCCCATGAAGTGTGTTGTGTGTTTTTAGACAAAGCTTTCTGGCAAGTGAAAGGAACACGGGTGAATATGGTGATCTTTGCAGAAGGCCTCATTATCACTGACCGACTCTATAAAAACTTTATGTGCTCATCATATCATGGCACAGATGAAAATCAACATTTCAAAGAGCCAGAACCATTGTTCTCTGAAGTCACCCTGTTCAGAACATCATTCAAGCAAGAGAAATGAAACAGATTAAGGGGTTCAGCAATTTTCAACATCAGAGTCAATTCCAAAGATCGTGTCTGCTCTAACAAAGACCTGGACGTCATTTTAGCCAGTGCATCAATTGTGCACAAAGAGCCACAATGCTGCCCTCGGCTGTGGCTACGAGATAAGAATTCTGGTTAATAAGGACAGTTCTAGGACAGACACAAATGAGATTACGGGACGTAGGCCCAAGTTGTGCCAAAACTCAGGCTGATGTTTTTGTCTTCAGCTGTCACAGATGGGATAGCTTAAAACATGCATACCGCATCATCTTTTAAAACAGAAAATTGTGAGGGGGGAGAAAAAGGTTTTCAAGGACAAAATGATATAAAATGACAGAGAATTTGGACTTAGAGAAAAAGACCAGAGAACTAAACCTATTACAAAACTGGCACAACACTGTTCAGGATTTTGGCAGGGTGTATTTATAACAGATTTCATGTAGAGGATAGAATCCAAAAACTACTCCTCCCCTAATTATGAACTGAATTCTCCCCTCTTTGAAAAAAAAAAGAAGAAATAAAAATAACTTCATTTTTGGATTATATGGAAATTTAAAAAGAATCAGCTCAGCAGGATAGATTACCAACTGGAAAATTTGGAAGGAAAGTGAGGTCTGGGATTTCAGCTCCAAGCTGTGGACTCTGAATTTGTCACAGAGGTTAGTTCTGTCTCCAAAGGGGAAGCCAGCCATCCTGTACAAGAGTACCCCCTGTTGGTTGGTTGGCCAGAGAACATTGGCACTGCCTGCTGTGGCAGCTGCTCATTTAAACTTCTACCCTGAAATTTGCTGAAAGGAAAGCGAGAAAGATTTGAGAGAGGGGACAGGGAGATTAAGGGAAGCAGGAAGGATACTGTGTAAGGAAAGACTAACATTAGGGGTAGACATTTTCTTGAATTCTTTTGTTAAGGCCAAAAAATAATCAAAGGTGATTACAGAGAATATGAGGACAACACTGTGACTAAATTTTATCCAAAGATATTAAATCATTGTTAATGCCAATGTGTTTCTAAGCATGGCTTTTGTTACCATAATTGGACCTTTGAATTGTTACAGTACAAGTCCAATGCTGATCCTTCTGCAAAACAGTTTGGCTAGGAGATTCAGAGGACAGAGAATATATTTTTTTTAATTCAAAAAGAAGATAATGATATTATTTTATTTCCCTGAGTAATGGAAATCAGGTCTGAAAAATTCCTTACGCTTCCTCAATATTCAACCAATACTAGGAGTAAGTTGAAAATCAACAGAATTCTGAGATAAGTTCAGCTACCCATTTAAAATGTGACCATGTCTGAAGCTCCTAGAAGGAAAAAAAAACAAATAAACAAAACCTCCACGGTGTGTGCTTACTGATGCCCTCTGCAATCTAGTCCTGTCATTTTTGTTTTTAGTAGTAACATACAATTGCAGTGAAAATGATTCTATCATAAGAAATGTACACAGTGCTATGCTGAGTTGGAGTATTAGCAAATGCTAGGAGAGTCTGAGTCTGATTTGTTGTAATCTTCACAGCGAGGATACACTAGGGTTCTAAAAGGTTAATGAACCACTTGTGGTAGACCTTTCCTTCACATTTTAACTCTGTTTTATTCCTGATAGAACCATTAACTTCTACACTAACCTTTCTACTTGTTACTATTACACACATTCTACCCACTAAAGCTTTCTATTGATTTTTGCCAGTGAGGTTTTATAAAATGTAGGCTTAAATACATGGTTTCTGCAACTGTGTTAGCATCAGCTAGTGTATGTGAAGACAGAGATTAATTCTCTGGTTTTAATTTTTTTTTTTTATATTGTCATTCAACTACTCTTTTGTCATGATTGTTTTTCATGAGGAAACTTCCCTAAAGCTTTCACATTTGTGCTTTTAATATTATATGGAAAATACAATTTTATTTTCTGAGGTTTAAATCATATGTTTACCCTAAATACACTAGAAGATACATAACTTTTTTACCTGTTGTTCAATAGGTTTCCCAACATCTTCAATCATTGCTTGTGTGTGTGTGTGTGTGTGTGTGTGCGCGCGCGCGCGCGCGCGCGCCGTGCGCGCGTATCTCTTTATGTGCTTTGGAATAGGAGATAAAGAATGAGAGATGACAACAATGTATATAAATAGACATACAAATAGTTATGTGATTTTTTTTTACAAAGAAGCCTACATAATTTGCTGAAATGAATGCATGAGATTCTTAAAAACATTCAAAACCAAATTTGGCTCTGTGAAAATCATGTCAAAAATACAAATTCAGTATGCCTTAAATAAGAATACTATGAAGAAGTTAACCCTGCCATTTTAGTCTGAGTTTCCTCCTTTGTTTTTAAGGGTTTTAATTGATTTTGTTATTTTGTACTTTTCTGTATCACCTTCTAAAGTCAATCTTTCCTTAAAACTGCTTTTAACCTATTATTTGTTCAGTTTGAAGCTATTATTTTTTTAGAGGAAAAGTGACATATCAAAGTAGTAAGAAGAAAAATAAATATTAACCCATATATATTTTCTCACCTCTGAATCACAGAATGAAAGAAGAGGAGGAAGAGGAGGGGGGAAGGAAGAGGAAGAAAGTTATGAACATAAGGGATATAAGTGCATGAGGAAAAAGGAACAGTACAAACATTTTAAAGGGAAAGCTATTTTTATATTTCTGATATATATTATTCTGATCTATCTATCTAATCTATATAAGACATGTCTATATGAGAATGAATAGATAGATAGTTATCAGAATAAACAGATAGCCAGAGAGAGAAGGAAGGACAGAAGTGAGGGAGGCAATTTAGAGAAAGAGAAACTGTGTCTGCATATCCTAGTAAGATAAAAATTTAGAATCTATATACATAACAAAAGTTCAAATAAGAAAAACAAGTCCTTATCATATTAATACCTTCATATTTATTCACCTATATGGTAATTAGAATGTGATTAGATCACACTGCATATCTCTTCTCTAGATTATATATATCAGAAAGTTGGGAAAAACCCTGATCCTTCTAAAACTTAACATCCTTGCTCAAAACTTCTGTACTTTACCCTTAGATCCCAAATATTAGAACAGTTACCTGATGATCAAAACTATGTAAACCAATAATGAAAATTAATAAAACAACTGAAAAGGCATTGTTTATTCTTAGCAGCAAGTGTCTAGACGTTTTTGGAGTTCTTAGTGTGTGTCAAATAAATAACAAAATGTGTATGTGTGTGTAGTATTTATTTTGCAAGAAATGATTATTAAATGCTAGCAATGCTCATCTACTTTTCAGTTAGTGGTGCTATATGGAAAGCCTCTATTCTGGAGCCAGGAAGTGATAATATACATATTGTCAACAAACTATCTTGAACTAACTGAAAACCAAGTACTTAAGAAAATATTTAGATTTTTGGAAGTTGATTTTACTAATCTAACCCTATAAAGGGATACAAACAGATACATTTCTGTTTGAGACATTAACACCATGGAACTGTTAACTCAGTCTCTTTAAAGGCATGCATTTTCACCATAGGACACTGCGTTCTAAGTGATCAGCAATTGTGTTTCACTTCTGGGTTCTTTGATAGCATGCAGCATCTGGGCACTGCTAATTATTAAACGTCATTTCTTTCAGATAGTGTACTAGCAGTCAACCTTTAGAGCTTTCAAATTTAAAATTATAACTTTGATCAACTCTCAGCACTGTTATTCAACATAGTATGGGAAGTCTTAACCTCTGCAATCAGACAACACAAAGAGATAAAAGGCATCCAAATAAGCCAGGAGGAGGTCAAACTTATACTCTTCGCAGATGACATGATACCCTATATGGAAAACCTAAAAGATTCCACCAAAAAAAAAATGCTAGAACTGACTCATGAATTCAGCAAAGTTGCAGGATATAAAGTCAATTCACAGAAATTGGTTGCGTTCCTATACACCAATAATGAAGCAACAGAAAGAGAAATCAAGGAATTGATCTCATTTACAACTGCACCAAAATCCATAAAATGCCTAAGAATAAATCTAACCAGAGGTGAAAAATCTGTACACTGAAAACTATAGAAAGCTTATGAAAGGAATTGAAGAAGACACACACAAAAAAAGGAAAAATATTCCATTCTCCTGGATAGGAAGAACCAATATTGTTAAAATGTCAATACTACCCAAAGCAATCTACATGTTCAATGCAATACCTATCAAAACAACACCAGCATTAATCACAGAGCTAGAACGAACAATCCTAAAATTTGCATGGAACCAGAAAACACCCCAAATAGCCAAAGCAATCTTGTAAAAGAAAACCAAAGCAGGAGGCATCACAATCCCAGACTTCAAGCTGTATTACAAAGCTATAATCATCTAGACTGTATGGTACTGGCACAAGAACAGATATTCATATCAATGGAACAGAATAGAGAACCCAGAAATGGACTCACAAACATACAACCAACTAATCTTTGACAAAGCAGGAAAGAATATCCAGAGGAATAAAGACAGTATCTTCAGCAAGTGGTGCTGGGAAAACTGGACAGCGACATGCAGAAGAATGAACCTAGACCACTTTCTTACACCATACACAAAAATAAACTCTAAATGGATGAAAGACCTCAATGTAAGACAGGAAGCCATCAAAATCTCTGAGGAGGAAGCAGGCAAAAACCTCTTTGATCTTGGCCGCAGCAACTACTTACTCAACATGTCTCCAGAGGCAAGGGAAACAAAAGCAAAAATGAACTACTGGGACCTCATCAAAATAAAAGTTTCTGCACAGTGAAGGAAACACTCATCAAAACTAAAAGGCAATCGACAGAATGGGAGAAGATATTGGCAAACGACATATCAGATAAAGGGTTAGTATCCAAAATCTACAAAGAACTCATTAAACTCAACGCCCCCCCCCAAAAAAAACAAATAATCCAGGGAAGAAATGGGTAAAAGACATGAATAGACACTTCTCCAAAGAAGACATCCAGATGGCCAACCGACACATGAAAAAATACTCAACATCCCTCATCAGCAGGGAAATACAAATCAAAACCACAATGAGATACCACCTTACACCTGTCAGAATGGCTAACATTAACAACTCAGGCAACAACAGATGTTGGCAAGGATGTGGAGAAAGAGGATCTCTTTTGCAGTGTTGGTGGGAATGCAAACTGGTGCAGCCACTCAGGAAAACAGTATGGAGGTTCCTCAAAAAACTAAAAATAGGACTACCCTATGACCCAGCAATTGCACTACTAGGTACTTATCCAAGGGATACAGGTATGCTGTTTCAAAGGGGCACATGCACCCCAATGTTTATAGTAGCACTATCGACAATAGCCAAAGTACAGAAAGAGCCCATGTGTCCATCGATGGATGAATGGATAAAGAAGAGGTGTTATATATATACATATATGTCAGGCCACTGATCAGGAGACCAGGATCATTTGAGATGAAGACGAAAGATTGAAGGTGGAAAGGAAGATAGGATGTAAGTGGACAAACTGTGCTTGGAGTGTATGATTCAGAAAGTAGATGGTAACTGGAAACAGGAGACTCCCAAGGATGTATGCATGTCAAAGCAGCATTTTTGTGTGTCTTTATCTAAAAAAGGAAGTCATGGAAGAATGCTCTAGAACCTGTACTGTACTTGATACAATCCTCCTTTAAATTCTGATGTCTGAGAAAATGAATACCACCACTAGAGAAGATCATAGAGAAATTATTATCCTCAGGAGGAAGACAAGATTTAGTTAAGGCAAGACAGAGGACAATTTCAGAAGGATAGTTGAGGCCTATGGCCTCTTCTGTTTGCACAGTGGACAGCAGAAATGTTTGGACAGAAGGAAAGGAAGGGAATGAACTAAGGAAAACAGATTTCCAGAGCTTCAAGTGACATTGTGTGCAGTGAGGCCTAACTATTTTTGAGCCCTGGAGCTTAGCCAACATACTGCATATGCTATAGAAAAGAAAGTCTATTTGTAAACTTGTGAGGAAAATAATTGTGTTGTTCTTAATCTACACATATCATTAGCTATGGAGTAAGTGGCTGTGAGTGTCAGAAGAAAGCTATCAGAAGTGGGGGTTTGGACGTTCCTGAAGCTGAGGGAAGGAGATGAACAGTCTTCTTTAGCACAGTATATACACCCTATATGCTGGTGCTCCACCTGGCTGGAGGACCTAGGCCACTGCCCTCATTGTCTGACATGCTGTCAGGGACCGGACGTCATTGTGTGGTAATATGTGCTTTGTAGTGGTGTTTGGCCATGCAGCTGTGGTATTACTTGCACTGCTGCTAAGTTTGCAAATCCTCTTCCTTTAGAATAAACAGACCAGCTCCCCCTCTCTAGATATCTGTTTTCCATGTATGACCAGGTCACAGCAGGAGTCACCCTGACTAGAATTCATAGGAACCCTACATGTGATTCATGAGCATCATGAAATATTGAAGGTCACTAAATGGGTCATATTATTTTATTAAAATTTAAACTTTAAGTGACAGAAAAAGTTGCAGCTGCCTTTGGAAGTAGAAAAATACGTCCAGGATGTTACTCAATCCTTTATCCCAGCTCTGTCCCAAGCACTGGGGAGGAAGAAAAAAATAGGCAGTGAAAATGTATATCCCTTTAAAGAGCTTATTGTCTGGTTGAAATGACAGATAATTTTATATATCATATGTTCTGTGATAGCAGCTGGTACAAAGTATACAAAAATAATATAGGAAGGGGACTTATTTTAGTCTTAAAGAATCAAGAAAGGCTTTTTAGAGAATGGTATCTACTCTGAAAAAGAAAGGAAGAGTAGTAGGCATTAGTCAGGCAAAAACAGATGATGGGTCACCAGCTTTAAGAAACAGTATTGGCAAAGGTCTCTTGGGAGGTGACAGAAACCTAGACACGTTAGCAGAGACAATGTAGATAAAGCACCAAGTAATGGGACTCAATAATATTAGTTAGCTTTTCAGTACTTTTCCTTCTACTGTTACTGCTACTACTGGAAATAATGGTAATTCTAGATGCAAATTTCCAGTATATAGGTGGAGCAAGACAGGTAGTTTTGAATATAATAAAACTAAATGAAACTGGTAAAATCTACATTATTTAGGATTATGCGCTCTTAGATGAGACAATGCCATTCCCAAAGCAGGAATATTAGAAAGCAACTGCCTTAAGCAAGAAGGTCATAAGATATTTCCAAATTTGATCTATTATTATTGGCTGGAATATCTATATAAACATATAGATATTAAGACATACATATTTCAGGTTTTCTCAAGCAGAAGTGCATGATGGAAGATTAAAGGGCCTTCCTACCTCCACTCCCCAGCAGTATTCTGCTACTACATAAATCCTCCCAGAACAAAAATGAAACCCTGGAAAAGAAGGTGGGGGGGAACTTAGCCCTTACAGAGGTTAAATTTCTACCATCTTGGTGGAATGCAGCTTTATTATAATCAACAAATCTTTCAAACAAATAGAATTAAAATTCTTGTATTTGAGCTTATGAACACATACACACAACATATAATAAAACATTATGGTAATTTTTACTGTTATTTTATCTATCAAACAAGTGGTATTTCCTACTAGGAACTATGCTCTTTGAGAGCAGTTAAGTGAAAGTCTGTCTTCAGTCTTGAGGAAAACGCTATGCCAATGTTCCTTATGTCCAATAAAGTACTTTGTCCATGGAAGGCATTCAATAAAAAGTTGCATAAATACATAGATAGGTAAATAAAGTTACACAATCTTTAATAGTCTGAAATAATGAAAACAGCTGGCATGTTATTTTAGAGTCTAATTTATCCTAGGGATAAGATTAGATGTTGGCATTGTACAAGTAGAGTAAGTAACTGTATAATAGAACATGGTGTTGGCAACTATTATGTCCATCTAATTCCAAGAGGCTGAAATTAGAAATACAGGACTCTGGATCTTAGAATTTAAATATATGCCACACAGGGAAAAAAAAACACTTTGAAAAATGGCTTTCACAAACACATTTACTGCTCTAACAGGCCATAAACTATGCATCTCTTCCTTTATTTTAACTATGTGAAACCATGAAAGTAAATATGTTTCATAAACTCACCTTCTACTGAGGATGATTTGTCAAGTCATTGCCCTTAACTTTTGACAACCCAATGAATTGAAAAAAAATAGAACATGCCCAAGGTCTTAAAAAAAAAAAAACACCAAAAAAACAATAGGTTCAATGGAAATCAGGTAGTGTATTAAACATCAATTCCTTTACTTGGTTTTCATTACGAGTTATGGTTATGACCAAAACCTGAGAATATCCACTAAAGAATAAATCAAATTTGTCATTTCTTTAGTAGGATGAAAGATAATAAAAATGGTAGGAAGAATAAGATAGTTAATGTGATTTTGGGGATTGTGTACACATTAACTACATTTTTTACTAAATAAAGTGTTTTTTGTTTGTTTTTTTTGTTTGTTTGTTTTTTATTGATCAAAAGAACTTGAAAGTATTTAGCAAAGCAACTTGGCTATTTGCCCAGGGCATATATGATAAGGCCCTCAAAAGAAAGATTCTATTCTCTGATGAGAGATAAACGGCAGTATCTAAGTATCATTGTCCAAAGAAACAGCAACTTGCAATAGTAATCTAACACTATTACTCAGATATTGAAGTCTTATTTAAAGAGAATTTGATGGGTAACATGAAATGTGGCCTGGGCGAGTAAAAATCTAGTTGTAATCATTTTATTGACAAAGGCTATCCAAACTATAATCCAAATGATTCATACTCACAGACATTTATTAAGTACCTACTATGTTTTAGGTACTGTGTTAGATATTAATGTTATACACAATATCTTCTCGAAAGCATTAACGGTTTTGAAGAAATGCTAGCCAAGGGAAAAAAAATACAAAGTACAAAATACAAAAATTTAAAAGAAAACACAGGTGTTGTGATTTTTTAAAAATATAATGCAAAATGTCATTGAATTCCCATTTTTATGTAGAAATTGATTGCAAAAGAATGTTGAAAAAGAAATTTAATTTTAGGATGGTATAGAGTGGAGCAAATTTAGCTTTTATAGAATAAGAGGAAGGAGTTACAGAACATATGAGACCTTTAGAATATTTGAGAATAATATCATTGTCCCTACCAATAAAGAATAGAAAAATGAAAGCAACCAAATATAGGCTAAATAGAATTTTCTGAATGCACTCTTCAAAGTTTTCCCATGAGGTGCTAGCAGTTTTGAAAGTACTTTTAGTGTACTTAAAGTATATTACCTTTTCATAAGGAATCATCTGTATGCTGGTAATTGTCAGCAAGAGTTCTACTATATAATCCTTGTCATCTTGAATATATTTTAAGTAAAATATCTTGAAGAAATACTTTATTCCCATTTCATGAAATTATTCTGCTTGGGTCCAAAGGGGGAAATGATCAAATTGGGCAAATGTTTAGCATAGCTCTGACCCCAAAGTCCCATGACTCAAAGCTGTAGACTTTCCAAGTAAGATTGTGCTTATTGATAGTTCTCATTTGATATAATTGTTCCATTTTTCTCTTCATTGTACTCAGACGAATAGTCAAAAATATTTCAGTCATGTTTCTTTTGATAAGTGTGTCTTTATGTAAGGTGCCACTGTGAAGGTATTGAGAGGAGACATTTATTGGTAATATTGGTACTAGATAAATCTGCACTTGTGGAAAAGTAAGACCAACCTACTTTTGCCACACCATCTCCCCTCAGCCACCCTGGAGCAGGGCTATGCAGAATTGATTTTGGCACCTTACATCAAAATCCATTTTGTCTACAATAGAGCAGTGCCAAGCCTCAAGAGCCTTGTGTTTGTTTTTTGAATCACAAGGAATACAATTGAGGGTTTCTTTTCTAATTAATCTTAAGTGCCAATAAATACATTTCAGCTAACTCTTAAACGTGGGGGGTGTGGGGAAACAAAATTCATTGGGAAGAGAATAAAATAATTGTAAAAAAAAAGGAAAATGACCATAATTAACAGACTGTAAACAGAAGGCAGATATGAAAAGGATGGCTCAAAGGTGACTGAGTCCAGATTCCGAATATCTCCTCTTTCTAGACCTATAATAAATATAAAATTTTTACTTAAAAAAGTGATTTCACAAGTACAGGTTACATGAAGACTTTAATTAACATAAAATTACACAAAAAGTACTTGTGGTTTAGTTTTCCCCAAACAATATAAACTCACAGTGTTATGTGGCTGCCTAAAAAAAATCAAGGAAAAGTCTATACTTAGAACTGTGGATGGGAATGAAATCCGAATTGGTGGACTTTCGGATAGAAGAAGCCGTATACAATGAAAAATAAGTGGCATGCATCTCAACTTGCTCTACTATAAGTGGTTAAATGGGATAATTACCCTGGAAATAAACCCCTACCTCTTCCTGGGACTATCCATCAGCAGTGCTTATGCCTATGGACTCAGTCCAAGGTTAGGCAGAAATATGGGTCCAATGTACCATGGCTTGACCTTCGAAACTACCAATCATATTAAGTCTCTAATAACTCATAGAGTAGAAACCCACAGATCAGAGTTCTGTTTAGTTACTATAGTGAGTGAGGGGGTGAAGACCATTAGATTTTTCCATTGAAGTAAACCCTTCATCCAGTGAATAGGAGTCTTCAGTAGAAACCTCAAAAAGATACGTTCTCGTCAGCAGCCTCTATCTGGAGCTAAGTCACCTGCTTAGAAAAGCTAGGAATTCTAGGGATTCACATAAATTTATCATGTAGAATCCATCAGAAGCTTTCTTGAAACAAATGTGCAGATGTCACTAATTCCCTTCTTGTTCCTATATGGGTCAGTAATTCTGCCCTCCTTCATACCCTCAATATAATATTTATGTTCATCCCGGGGTGCCTGGGTGGCTCAGTCAGTTGAGTGTCTGACTTCGGCCCAGGTTATGATCTCACAGCTTGTGAGTTTGAGCCCCGCGTCAGGCTTCAGCTTGGAGCCTGGAGCCTGCTTTGGATTCTGTGTCTCCCTCTCTCTCTTCTCCTCCCCCGCTCACACTCTGTCTCTCTCTCTCTCTCAAAAAATAAATAAGCATTAAAAAAATTTTTTAAACATTATGTTCATCCCTTGCTCAGAGTCACAGAAGCAGACCTCAATAATGCTAAAATGGATGTCCCAATAGTCTTCTCACAATAGTTAAACCTGCATAGGTAAAGGAAAGACATTATCCACTCAGGGTATTGGTGCAAATTGGGCCTTCCAGCTTGCAATTTATTATGTCATAATATACTCATCTCCTAAGGTAGGAGGGTCTCCAGCACTGGTGAATTTCTCTAGGTCTAAAAGCTACTATGATACCAGTGGCTACAGCATCCTCTGCACTTAAACTTTCCTTTGAATTAGATCCTCATACTCTGATGGGCAATGTTTTGATGCATGAACCCTCCAAACCTGGAAATGAACTTTTTAAATAGAAAGCTTCTGAGAGAAACAAGAATATGAGGCAGAGAAGACTGTCCATGGACAGTCAGAAGTATACCCATAATCTCAGCATGTAGGCCTCTCCACTGTGCTTGAATGATTCACAATTTGCCACAGATACAAAATCTCAGCATACCGAGGTCACTGTTCTGTTCAGTCCCAGACATGAAATTCATGGAATAATTGCTCAATAATCTCTCTGAGAAAGCTAGAATGCTTGTACTTTGATTTGCTTCAGATTCCTTCAACCAGGTTGGTATGTGATTGGGATGGGGCTATCCTAAGATTATGGAAGGAATGATGTAAATAGTGCTTAGAGACGAAGTTGAACCCAAGTCAGGAAGAAACAGTATCAAGTTTCCAATCCAGTGAAGACCAGGTCAAAACAAACAAACAAACAAACAAACAAACAAACAAACCCACAAAGGCCAAATAACTAAAAGGAGAGAAAAGAGAGTGGGACTGGGAAAGAGAAAGAATATAGAATAAAGAGAGAAGCATAGAGATTTCTAGAAGTACCAACAAATTATATGGTAGAAAAGGACCAAAGGGTAAGTTCTCAGCTTTTTGAAACTAATGGGCTATAAGGCTTAGAAATTAATAGCTATTGGGCTCACTGCTATTCAGCGTGGAGCCCACTTCGGATCCTCTGTTCCCTTCGCTCTCTGCCCCTCCCCCATTCATGTTCACTCTCACAAAAATAAACGTTAAAAAAAATGTAAAAAAAAAAAAGGAAGTGAAAGACTTCTTAAAGCTCTTCATAAAAGGATCAGTTTTTCCCATGTTGCAATGAATTTCCCCCTCTTAGAATTGTTCAGGTAGGGGCAACTGGGTGGCTCAGTCAGTAAAGCACCCCACCAACTCAGGTCCTAATCTCGCGGATTGAGTCCCTAGTGGGGCTCTGTGCTGACACAGAAGGCCTGGAGCCTTCTCCAGATCTCTGTCTCCCTCTCTCTCTGCCCCTCTACTACTTGTGCTTTCTCTTTCTCTGAAAAATAAATAAATAAACATAAAAAAAATTGTTCAGCCAGAGCCAGGAGGGCCTTATGAAATTGACCTTATAAAATATTTTTTTCAAACCATAAGCTATATGTTCTATAAAGTTCTAAAAATATTCAATGGAATACAAAATGGTAAATTAATATGGCAATTCATCTCTTCACTTTTAAATTTCTAGAACACACAATTTATACAGATTGCTTTGTAAAGGCAAAATCTAGCACAACAATGAATAGGCACTTTATAACGCTTTCTGACAGATCACTATTGGAGGTTTTCACAATGCTGTGCTTTATTCATTCAAAAGGCTACTTTTACAAGTGTCGTAAAACAGGAACTGACTGATTAGAGTTTGGCACTCACCACAATATCCATCTTCGATATAGACAGAAGTCTCAATCAAAATCTCTCGAAATTAGTACATATAGGATGAGTCTAATAAATTAGATAGTTTCAAAATTCTAAAATGTAAAGAACTTAAAAGTTTAGTAAAGGGAAACCATTCTGCATTATGAGTCACTATCATCAGTATATTTTTGTAGTGGTAGAACAAAATTATTTTAGAATAGTTTCTATGGGTATTCACTTTAAATTTAGCAATAGATTAGTAAGTCCAGTTGTATCTTTTTAATACTTTTATTATCAAAGTTTGTCCTACTCAGATTCATTTTTACTCTATAACAAGTTTAATACTTTTAGCAATTTCATCAATAATTCCCCTCTGATTTTAATTATTTTCTGAAACTTTACGTGCTTTTGAAATACTGGTTGTACTTTGTTCATCCACACATTGCACTAAAACTTAACAGGAAAAATATTTCCTCTATACAAATATCATTGCTATAAAAGGGGCAAGGGAAGGAGCTGTTAGATTTTCTTAAGCTTCGTGGGAAGTTACTTGCTGTTTTGGAGCAATACACACATACATGCACATGCACGCACATTCAGAGTTGTATTATGTTGAGAAGCTCACAGGGAGATTACAAAATAACCTTAAATTGGTAAATGAGTCAAGTGGGTGGCATTATCAGTTAGTGCACATTGTCAAATAGTAATGCATTGGACTTCTACAATTGCACTTTAATTCTGCTTAAAGGAATTGTTTCTTTTTCCTTCCAGTTTGTAAACCCACAGTCTCCTTGAAAAATAAAACTCTGCACTTGACATTTTCAGATTCCCCTTATCCCATTTCCATTAAAGCCAAGTTTGACTTTGGGAGCACTAAGAATTTCAGAGAATTGAATTCCAGAGAGAAACTCCTACTGGAATAGAGTCTGCCTATCCGGGAACACAGAGGACAGCTTTTTCTCACCCCTGCTAATGAAGAGCTAGACTAATGTCCCCTCTTGGGGTTTGCAGTAATACTCTCATGGAACATTCATTTGCGGAAGCTGCTGAGTTAACTCCAAAGTCCCCCTTTCCCATAGCAAGTTGTCTACAAAGACAGTAAATTTAAGGGGTCATGATAATGGTGCCTCCCAAGACACTGAGTAAAATGTTGCACGTTCTCACACCCCATTTCAAACTCTCCTATGGATTGTTGATAGCAAGATGTGCGTATCTTGAAGAGGTCACCTCCAAGAAGTTTCTACAAAGCAACTAATACACAGATTAGTTAACTGTAGAAATAAAGGCACTTTTGTGAGACTCTTCTTTCTGGTACAAATAAAGTAGGTGTTATCACTGTATATTGCAACAGAATTAGGGGTGTAAGACCTCATGTTAAAGGTAAGCAAAAGCTAATAAATGAAAACTATTAGTATGAGTTATTTAAGGAAAGTAAATTTAGCTTACCCTAATACTTTCCACAGCTAGGAATAGGGTCTTTTCAAAAGGAAGGGAGGAAGGAAAGAAAGAAAGAAGGAAGGAACAAAAGAAGGAAGGAAAGAAAGAATGAAAGAAGGGAGGAACAAAAAGAGTAAACAGAAAAGTTTATATTACAACTAATAGGGCAAAGAAAGTATAAAAACTATTTTGTGCCCACATGCATTAGGCTTTTATTTCTCAGTTATTTGGTAATGATCCTGGATTTTCTTCTAATAAACGTATTATGGGGCTAAAATATAAAGCAAGACCCTACATATGAGAGGAAACTGAAATGAAGCAATCTCTATTATTGGTTGTGAAGGGTTTGTTGTTGTTATTATTTGTGTGTGTGTGTGTGGGGGGGGGGGTGTTGTTGTTTTTTCCCCTGCTGAGTACTCTGTCATCAGCAGGAGGTCAATTTATGGCCTCTTTAAAATGGATAAATCCAACAGCTTTTCTTTCTTTTCTGTTATATTTTTAAAACCTGCCTCAGAATAGTAAGAACAAACTTAATATACGGACTTCAAGAATGATTTTCTCTAAAGAGGATGCTTTATGCCTAGAAGTGGATCTCTCACTGATACTCATTTTCTGGGGACTGGTTTGTGACTCTATGTAACACTAGCTCTTTTAATAGCCCCAGGAAGAATTAGTTAAAAATTGACATTGAATGTAATTCATTTGCTACAAAGTGGTCTTTCACCCCCTGCTCTTCTCTTGCACTCACATCCACATTTTCGTTTCTAGTCCTTTGTTCAAAAATAAACTGCACAGCAAAAGCACGTGAGGATAAGGATTTCTGAATACCGTCATGCACACCATGGTGTTCCCAACACTGAGCCATTAATGCATCACCGCTGTCCTGTGCGGGATGAGGAAGGAGAGAGTGTTAAGAGGAGCAGCTGGCCAAGGAAGGCCCCAGGGCTTCCAGAGAAACTAACCTGGAAAGAAGAGAGTTAATAGCCTTCATCGTATCTAGTCTCCTCTTGGCTCCCTGCTCTCAGCTCTCAGGGATCAGCTAGTTGCTGGGCATGTCACTAACTTCTGTGCCACTCTACACAAAATCAGCAAAGGTAAAACTGAAAGGAAAATGCTATCCTTATTTACCTGTTCAAAGTTAAATTAGTAATAGTTTGGGACAAATAACTTTCAGAGCTAATTATAAGTACGCATTCGAATTGGGCAAAATTTAAGTCCAATTGTTATTCTTCACCCCCCCTTTTTAATTAAAAAAATGTTATTTATTTATATTTATTTATTTATTTTTTGAGAGAGAGACAGAGACAGAGAAAGACAGAGAGAGAGAGGGAGACACAGATCCAAAACAGGTTCCAAGCTCCGAGCACAGAGCCCGACAAGGGGCTTGAACTCATGAACTATGAGATCATGACCTGAGCCAAAGTTGAAAGCTTAATCCAACTGAGCCACCCAGGCACCCCATACCTCTTACCCCCGACTTTTTAATAGTCAAAATCCACTTATTCTTTCCTTCTAAACTTCCACCATGAACCAAGAAAGGGGATTGTGCTATGGCTTAATGTACATTCAAATCTGTGTTAAGCTCCTTTAAGCTTCTCAAGTTAGAAATTAAAAAGCTTTTTACTGTAAAAGGAATTGCAGGCATCACTGAAGAACAGAGGTGGAATCTTTTGGATCACTACAGTATTTTACTCATAAGTAAGAAATATTTTCCCTCTACATCTCCCATAAACAAACCATTTGGATACAGAATAAACTTGGCATTGATCATGTAAAATATATTTTCAACTCCTATCACAAAAGCTTCCCAAAATGCTTGTAGAGAAAAGAGAGAGAGAGAGACGGAGGGAGACAGAGAGAGAGGGAGGGACTATCCATGATTAGCTAGCTTCCTGTTAAGACATCTCAGGAATTTCTTCTGATAGAGCAGGGTTTTCATAACCGTTAATAAAGGCTAACCTTTGTATAATTCATCTGTATGATATTCTTGATTATTAGGTATAATGAAGAGTCAAAACAATTCCACCATTTTATAGCTTTTGTATGACAAAAAATCATCAAAAAGAGGCAATTGAAAAAGAGAATCAGATAAATACTGCGTCTAACATTGATTTTCAATGGATATTAGTTTTACTCACAAAGTAACTGAAAATATAATGTCAAGATTGTAAATTTATATTCTATTGGTGTCTTTCTTTTTGGAGTCTGGTATGGTAAAAAATCCTTTACGTCAGTTAATTGGAGTCCATATCTTTCAAGTAGAAGTTAGATAGATACTTTTTTTTGTCCTATTGTACAGAGGCATTTTTCAATAAATGTATGTTCTACATATTTAATAGTTTATTAAAATTAAAAAAATGTTAACTCTTATAATACAGCACAGCAAATCACACCTCAGAAAACATATCAGAGCTTTTTAATTAATACAGACTGCTAAACTCCAGTTATACAGGATTTACATCCCTTAAGAATAATCTCTAGAAAAAGAAAAAAAAAGAACAGTAATTTGAATATTGGGCCTCACAATGTAACTTATAATAAGGAAATTGTTAATGGAGAAATAATATTATGATGTTGCTGATACTTACTTTAATATAAATAAAATGCAAATGTACATGTATTCAGATAAATATATTTAAAATTCTAGCTATGATCAATTAAAATCAACTATGATTACTTTATATAATGCTGTTTTTAGATTAACAGAAGCTTAAATTTGATTTACAATTAAATGAGGTAGAATGCATGATTAGCACGATGTTTGATACAACGTAATCCCAACTATAGCCCACACCACCATCAGATATTCATTGTTTTAATAGCTCTTAACTTACTACAGGAACTCAAAATGACAATGATTATGTTAGTAAAGAAAAATACACCATCAAAAAAAAAAAAACAAAACTTTTTTTGTTGTTGACTTCAAGTTTCATAGCATTGTGGTCTGAAACTATGCATGGTATGATCTCAATCTTTTTGTACTTGCTGAGGCCTGATTTGTGACCCAGTATGTGATATATTCTGGAAAATGTTCCATGTGCATTCGAAAAGAATGGCAAGGAGTGGAGAAAGGAGAACCCTTCAGTACTGTTGGTAGGAATGCAAAGTGGTGCAGCCACTCTGAAAAACAGGATGGAGGTTCCTCATAAAGTTAAAAAATAGAACTACCCTATAACCCAGCAATTGCACTACTAGGTATTTAGCCAAAGGATAAAAAAATACTGATTTAAAAAAGCACATGCACCTCCATGTTTAGAGCAGCATTATCAACAACAGCTAAACTATAGCAAGAGCCCAAATGTCCAATGATTGATGAATGGATAAAGAAGAAGTGATATATATATAGACAATGGAATATTAGCCATCAAAAAGAATGAAATCTCTCCATTTGCAACAACATGAATGGAGATAGAGTATATTATGCTAAGCAAAATAAGTCAGACAGAGACAAATACCATATGCTTTAATTCATATGTGGAATTTAAGAAACAAAACAGATGAACATATGGGAGGGGGGAAAAGAGAGAGAAGGAGACAAACCATGAAAGATTCTTAATAGAGAAGAAACAGGATTGAGGAGAGAAGTCGGTAGGGGATAGGCTAGATGGGTGATGGGTATTAAGGAGAGGACTTGTTATGATGAGCACTGTTACATGTAAGTGATGAATGACTAAATTCTACTCTTGCAACCAATGTTACACTTCATGCTAACTAACTAGAATTTAAATTAAAACTTAAAAAAATAACGATAGAAATTACAAAATTATAGCAAAACAATTGTAAAAAATAACTTAATAAGCAAGTTGGATATGTTTAAATATTTCTCCAATATTATACTCAGGAAAATATTGATAATTATGATCAGGATTGAAAAAGGAAAGTGAAGAAAATATCCACACTAAAATGAAATGAATTAAAATAAAATGTATTCTTCTTGAATTAAAAAAAGAAAAAAAAGGAGAAAACTTTGAGAGCCTTAACATTCATCTGTAAATAGATTAATACAAATGCATATGTACAGTTTTAGTCTTTTTATGAAGTTCAAGATCCATATTTCCAATTTTCTTCTAGGCTTTCCAAATCAATGTTCCATTTTATTCATAACCAAATAATGCAGTAAAAGCAAATACAGCATCTTCTCAATGTATCCTTTGGTTATTGTGGTATGTAAAAAAGATGCTGTATTGCACAGATGCACCGTGTGTATGTGTGTGTATAAAAAGAGGGAGAGAGAAAGAGAGAGTGAGAAAGAGTTGATTCTAGTAGGTCCTACTACAGGGTCCAATTTTGAGGTTTTTTTGAAGCATGTAGATTGTGAGGTTGCTGAGATCCAAAATGCTGAAATGCTGGTGAATATTAGCAGTGTAGGTATTAAAATGGGAAAGATGAAGGAGGCAAGACCAGGTATTAGTTATGTTGATAATGTAGCATTTAAGTCGCTAAATATGATGATAGGAGAGAGGATTAGAAGTTACTGTTAAGCAAGATTTTCAATTCACCAAAGAAAGAGGTTAAAACACCAATGAAGAAATAGTACAGTAACTTAAACTCATGTTGTATGTAAAATGCTTAACATAAAATAAATAAAGGAATTATTGATAAACGTTAATCATTGTTATTATTTGTCATTATATAAATCCATGGAAAAGAGAGGTTACTTTAAAACATTAATACTTTCAGAAGTGCCAGGGTGGCCCAGTGGGTTAAGTGCCTCTGACTCTTGATTTCGGCTCAGGTCATGATCCCACAGTTGGTGCAATTGAGCCCTGAATTGGGGCTCTGCACTGATAGTGTGGAGCCTGCTTGGGATTCTCTCTCTCCCCTACTGTTTCTGTCCCTCTCCCACTCCCTCAAAATAAATTAAAAATAAATTTTAAAAAACATTAATATTTTCAAAGATATATTCTAAGCAATAGAGATGTGGATCATGGGTAAAAACTAAAAACATGGGAAAATTACCATTTTTTTAAGTTTTGTTCAGGCATATCGTATAAAATTTCCAAACTAGACCATAAATTTTGCTTTAGAGACTTTTCAAGAAGAAATTCCTATCTCTAATTATATCACCATAATGAGAAACATCGATGTGTAACAAAATGCATTCTTTGTACATGTTAACCAAATGCCATTTTTTTTCTTTTTTTTCCTTTTTTTCCCTAAGAGGTGGGAAGAGGAAGAGGTGGGCAAATGCCATTTTGAAATACAGCATTGACTTCCACATTCTTAAAGAAATTTTGATGTGTCCAGTTACAACAGGTGTGATTTGTTTGAATGATGATTTTCCTTAGGATATTTGTGACAAGTTGGAGTATGCTAGTTCTTTCATATGGTAACTTTCCCATGTTTTTAGTCTTTACCCATGATCCACATCTCTATTGTTTAGAATATATCTTTGAAAGTATTAATGTTTTTTAAAGTTTATTTTTAACTTATTTTGAGGGAGTGGGAGAGGGACAGAGACAGAAGGGGAGAGAGATAACCCCAAGCAGGCTCCACACTATCAGTGCAGAGCCCCAATGCAGGGTTCAATTGTACCAACTGTGGGATCATGACCTGAGCCAAAATCAAGAGTCAGATGTGCTTAACCCACTGGGCCACCCTGGCACCTCTGAAAGTATTAATGTTTTAAGGTAACCTTTCTTTTCCATGGATTTATATAATAACAAATATTTGAATGGAGTAATAAACATACTATAAATAAAGGGCAAGCAAATGTTATAAATAGGAGAAAACAGACTTAAAAATATTGAGCAAAATGAGTAAGGGCTTCTGAAATTCTTTTTAAAATAGGGTTAACTGCTGCTGCGTTAGAGCATAATGATGAGCACAAATGGGTTAGCCAAGTATTTGGCTGATGCAATTAATAGACACAAAGTAAAAATACTATTCATTTCATACTTCAGTGTTGTTTGTAAATATGTAAAGTAAGGTAATATAAGAGAAGTCTAGGGGAAAATGAATAGAGTACTGGATAAAATTTATAAGAAGATAGATTTACTTTAACCTAGGAAACAGAAATTATAGTATTTCAAAATACAATGTGTCCTACATTCAACCATGATGGATTAATTAATGAATATGAAACTTGCTATCCAGTCATAATCAACGTTTATTTATTTTTGGGACAGAGAGAGACAGAGCATGAACAGGGGAGGGGCAGAGAGAGAGGGAGACACAGAATCGGAAACAGGCTCCAGGCTCTGAGCCATCAGCCCAGAGCCTGACGCGGGGCTCGAACTCACGGACCGCGAGATCGTGACCTGGCTGAAGTCGGATGCTTAACCGACTGCGCCACCCAGGCGCCCCTATCCAGTCATAATCAACTATAAAACTGGAAACATTTTTATGAAACAATCCACTTATTGGAGAGTAGATGGCAAAAATCTATAAACCTTTAGAGAAAAACAAAACAAAACAGATGAACTCTATGCACATGCCTTAGCTTTCTGAATGGAGTTAATTACTGGACCCTGGAATAAGGAGAAGTATCATAAACAAAGGTTCATAACTACGCTGAATTGAACATGTAGAAATTCAAGATTAGCGAGACTCAGAGAGTGGGTATGTGGAAGGCAGACTACTGAAAAGAAGTTACTTAGAGAAAGAGTTCCAAAGATCTGCATAACGGTTACCTTGATTCTTTGACTAAATTTCACATACATAGAATGACTCCATAGGACCAGGTAAATAATAACTATTAAGGAAGTATAAGCATCATAGAGCCATACGATGGAAAACTCTCAGAACTCTCTTAGGTTGGGAAACTGCTGTGTTTAATTAATCAGATTGGAGAGACCCCATGGAACATACACAGCATTTTGTAGAAATAAACTAATCACAGCATAAAGTTACTCTAGACATTCCCAGGGATTCTTTTAGTCATGTCATAATGATTCAGTAGGCAATTCTTTAAGAAAATAAAGCAATACTGAATATGTGTGCACCTAATAACATAGGCTCATTATACATGAAAAATGGATAGGAATAAAAAGAGGCAAATCTACAGTTTTGGTTGAATTATTTCATGTTTCTTTCTCAGTATTCAATAGATTAATAATGGAGAAAATCAGTAAAAAATGTGAACAAGGCTAGTAAGCAAAATGATCTAACTGACATTTCTAAAGCTTTACACCCAACAACAGTGAAATACACATTTTTTTCAAGTATGCACAGAATATTAGGCAAAATAGTGCATATGGTGGACCATAAAACAAGTTTCAGTAAAACCAAGCAATTGAAATCCTTTTAAGCATTTATTCTTCATAGAAGAATTAAATTAGAAATCAATAACAAAATGACTTCTTAGAAAAGCCTCAGATGTTTAGAAACTAAGCTTCTGAAAAAACTATGTGCCAAAGAAGAAACAAGGGAAATTAGAAAGTACTGTACTTCAAATTTAATACTGAAAACAAGACATTAGCATTTGTGGATGCAGCCCATATAGTGCTTACAGGAAAGTTTATACCTTTAAATGATTATGTTAGGAAAGAGCAATTAGTTAAAATTGTGTTGTCTAAATTTTAACCTTAAAAAGTTAGAATAAGGACAAACTAAACTCATATTTAGCTAAAGAAAGAAAAAATGTACATAAATTGGAAAACAATAAAATAGAAAATACAAAATACAGAAAGAAATCAATGAAGCCAAAAGTACTGTCTTTGAAAAGATCACTGAAATTGATAAAACTCTAACTATGCTGATGAAGAAAAAGTAGGAAAAAGACCCACAAATTATCAATGACAGGATTGAAAAATAGGACATCACTAGAGAGCTGACAGATATTGAAATATAAGGGACTGTTGTGAAAAAGATTTTGCCCATTAGTTAAAAAACTAGGGAAAATGGAAAGATTTCTTGAATGACACAAATTAACAAAAATGGCATAAGAAGAAATAGAACATTTGTATTACCCTGTTTTGACTAAATGATATGTAATAATAATTCAAAACATTGTAAGAAAGAAAGAAAGAAAGAAAAGATAGGAAAATCTCCAGTAAAATTCCTTTACTAGTAATTTCTGTTGATTAAAAAATAAAATAAAAACATATTACAATTCTTATAGAAACTCTTTCAGAACATTTAAGTGTAGAGAATATTTCCAATTCAGTCAAATATATTATCAGAAAAAATACTAATATTCCTCAATAACACAAATAAACTTTAACACGTCCAGATAATGCAAATCCAGTCAGCATTATATACAAGGAAAGTACATCATGACCAAGTCAGTTTTATGATAGAAATGTAAAGGTAATTTAATATATGAATCAGTCAATATAATTCAGTATAGACTAATTGACTTATATTCAACATTATATTAGTTTCTAGTAAGTATAAAATGGGAAAAAAGATAAAATGTGTCCAAAAAATAAAATTATCTTTATTTGCAGATGATATGATTGTGTACATGGAGAATACTAAAATTCACTAATAAAATAAAAACAGGAAACTAATGAGTGAAATTAGCAAGGCCAAATGATACAAGGACAGTATTTACAAATAAATTTTATTTCCAAGAAAATCATTTTGAAAATAAAAACGAGCTTAAAGTCTTTATAAGAGTACCAGGTATAAAGTAAACAAAGTATATGCAAGATACACACCTTTTTTATAGAGAAAGATTTTAGAGAGAGCCTAAAGAGTTGAAGTTAAATGTTATATACCTGCATAGAAAGACTCAAATTTTTTAAGGCATCAATTCTTGCTAAGTTGGTCAATAGATACAATAAAATTCTAACAAATCCCTACGACCTTTATATAGAAATTAACAAACAATTCTTAAGTTTATATGGCAGTGCTGATCATTTAGACCTGAAAAACCAATCTTGAAAAGGAAGAATATTTGTGGAAGACTTACACCTTCTAATTTCAAAACTTAATATAAAGCTATGGTAACCAAGACAATGTGGTTTTAATATAGGATACATATAGATTAGTGGAATAGAATAGAGTCTTCAGATAAATGCATGTATATAGCCTATCATTTTCAACAAATGAGTCAAAGTCAGCAGGGAAAGGAGAATCTTTTCAACAAATGATGTTAGAGCATTATGAATGTCTTATGGAAAAAATAGTGAAATTTTACCATTCATAAAAATTAACTCAAATGGATCATAGTTCTAAATATAACAGCTAAAACTATAACAACCTTGGACAAAAATATAAGAGAAAATTTATGCAATTTGGAGGTAAAAAATAATTACTTAAATGGATAACATAAAAAGCACTGTAACCACAGAAGAAAAAAAAATGATTAATTTGACTTCAAAGTTAAAAACATGCTTATCAAAAGCTACCATAAAATAAAAAGGCAATTTATAGATTAGGAGAAAATATCCTCAATGCATATATGTGTCAAAGTACTTGTATTAATAATATCTAACAAATATTATATCTAAATAATAAGAAATCAAATATCTCCATAAAAATAATGATAAAATATTTCAAAAATGCTTTATAAAGGAGATATATGAATAACCACTAAACATGAGAAAAGGTGCTTGATATCATAAGGTAGTTAGGGAAGGGAAAATTAAGACCACAATGTGGTACCACTATACATATAGTGGTACACAAATGACTAAACTTTAAAAGATAATGATATCAATTGTTGGTGAGGATGCAAATGATACTCATGCTTAACTGGTGGGAGTGTTAACAAGGTACAACCACGGTTGTCAGTGTTGTGGTTTCAGAGTGCCTACGTGGTTCAGTTGGCTAAGCTTCTGACTTCTGCTCAGGTCATGATCTCACAGTGAGTTCAAGCCCCACATTAGGCTCTGTGCTCAGAGCTCAGAACCTGGAGCCTGCTTCAGATTCTGTGTCTTCCTCTTTCTGTGCCCCTCCACCACTTATATTCTTTCTTTCAAGAATAAATAAACATTACAAATTAAAAAAAGATTAAAAAGGGAAAGTGTTTTGGTTTCTAATAATTTTAAATATGCTATTGCATGGGGCGCTTGGGTGGCTCAGTTGGGTAGGCATCTGACTCTTGGTCTCGGCTCAGGTCATGATCTCATGGTTACAGAGATTGAGCTCCGTTGGGCTCTGAGCTCACCACACCGAGCTTGCTTGGGATTCTCTCTCTTCCTCTCTTTCTACCCCTCCCGTTTCTCTCTCAAAATCAGTAAGACTTAAAAGATATGTTACTGCAATATATCCAAGAAATTCCACTAGTAAATATTTACCCCAGAGAAATGAAAAAATCTGATCACCAAAAACCTGGTATACAAATGCCCATAGTTTATCTATTCATAATAACTCCAAGTTGGAAACAACCCAAATATTCACCCATAAACAGACACCACAGTTATTCAGTGTAATATAAAGGAATAAAACAGTAAAAAAGGAAGAAACAACTGATAACATGTAAAACTACAGAGAATCACAAAAACAGTTTGCTCAGTGCAAAAATCCAGGTCTCAAAGAGTATATACTATATGTGCCCTTTTACATAAAGTTTGTACAAACAAAACTAATCTATAGTTTTTTTTTTAATGTTTTTAACATTTATTTATTTTTGAGAGAAAGATACAGAGCGTGAGGGGGAGAGAGACAGAGGGAGAGGGAGACACAGAATTGGAAGCAGGCTCCAGGCTCTGAGCTGTCAGCACAGAGCCCGATGCGAGACTTGAACTCACGAACCATGGGATCACGACCTGAGCTGAAGTCGGAAGCTCAACCGACTGAGCCACCCCAGTGCCCTCAAAATAATCTATAGTTTTAATCTACAGTTTTGGTTTCTGGGTGGGAAGTGGCAGGGATTGACTGCAACTCATGGGGGAACTGTTTGGGTTCATGAAAATGTTCTATATCTTAATTGGGGTATGGTTATGTGAGTTTGTTCAGTACACTTAAAACCCACCAAACTACACTTAAAATGCTTGCATTTTAAATATGCAAATTGAATCTTGGCAAAGTTGAATAAGGATATCAAGCAAAAATGTTAATTAAACTCATTTTTTTTTCATTTAAAACATAAGTGGAATAAGTTTTCTCTCAAGCAAGTTACCTTTCAATCTCGAATATTTCCATGAAGCCTCAGAGAAGTATGGGTATCTTTGCCTCTCAAACCTTCTGCATCCAACATGTTCTGTTCATTAACTAAAGAACCTGTTTTGGATTTTGTATTCTCCATCTTGATTTGATACCATCCCTTTATAGCCGTTTGTTTTATGAAAGTTTTGCAGGATAGATTTAATCAGAGGATCTGGGCCAGGTGACCAATCACCTCTCAGTGCTGGCAAAAATTATTCTTGCATTGGACATGAGTCTCAACCAAGCCACATCTTGCACACCTCCATTTCTATAATATCTAACAGTTACCTTTCTAGATAATCATTAGAAGCCACTGCTTCTGAACCCTCTAGGATTCTCTTTAGCATCAGTGGGACAGCATGTCATCGGCTGCAATACACTGACTGTATTCTATGTCCATCTGACTCCCTTATCAGAGCTTTTCTTCTGAGAATGAAGAATGTCTCCTGTATTTTTTCTTGTTTTTTTAATTTTATTTAAATCCAAGCTAGTTAACATATAGTGTAGTAATGGTTTCAGGAGTAGAACTTAGTGATTTATCATCTACATGTAACACCCTAACAAGTGCCCTCCTTAATGCCCAACACCCATTTAGCCTATCCCCCACCCACCACTGTTGCTATAACAAATTACCACAGATTTAGCACTTAAAACAACAGAAATGTATTATCTGGCAGTTGTGTAGATTAGGAGTCCAATACAGAATAGCTCAACTGATTTCTCTGCTGAGAATCTCACTAGGCAGAAATCAGGGTGTCTGCAGGGTTGCATTCTTTCCAGAGTTTTGGGGCGAGAATCAATTTCCAGACTCATTCAGATTATTTGCAGAATTCAGTTCCATGCAATTGTAAGACTGAGAACTTCATGTTCTGCTGGCTGTCAGCTGGAGACTCTTCTCTGTTTCGAGAGAAGCTGCACTGCTCCTAGCTTGTGGATCCCCTCTCAGCTAGCAGCAGCCATTTTCTTCTCAGACTTCACTTCTCTCTCTGACTTCAACTTCTGCTTTATTGCTTCTTCCATCTCTTCCACTGCATCTCTCCTACAGACTCTTCTGACCTCTTCTGCTTATAATGGTTCAGGTGAACACACTGGGCACACATAGATAGCCAAGAATAATTGCTATCCTTTAATTCCATCTGCAAGCTCCTTCATAGCAGTACCTAGATTACCGTAGATTGAATAACTAGGGGACAGGAATCTTAAGGAGGAGGTCAACTTAAAAAACCTAGCCACCACATCCGAGTTCAGGAGTCTTTAAACCAATTTATTCAATGTTCTCTGATCAGTATTCATCAAAAATACCAAAGTTATTTTCTCTTACTGTTACTGCATCTACTTTGACCTCAATTTTTTTCCTTAAGCTTTTTTAGTAGACAGTAAGTTCCTGACACAATACATAAAATTCCTACATGTGAATTCACAGTCTAAAACCTGTCATTAGGTCTGTGCATAAAGAATAAAATGGAACACATTACTCTTTCAATCTTGACCACTCTTCCCTTCCACATTCCTTACACGTTTACCCATCTTCTTTATGTCATACAATTAATTTGCTCTGTATGAGAAAAATAATTCAATGAGTGTTTGTGTTTGAGGAAATGTTAACATATGAGGGCTATAGTTGTGGGAATAAGTTAAACTTACTACTCTATCTGAAAATATTCTATGACGTTTTGTCTCCTCTCTTTCCAATTATATATATATATATATATACATATATATACGTATATATATATATATATACATATATATACGTATATATATATATACATACATATATGTATGTATATGTGTATATATATATATTTTACTTACAGAAAAATTATGATTCCAGAATATATGAAAGAAATGTCAAGTTTAAAAAGCTATTAAGACAAGAGTATGATTACCAAGTATGAACTGAGACCCATGCAGATGCCAAGGGGGAGATTTCTATCTGGAAATAGCCACCCAGCTGAACTGAGTGAGGTCAGAGCTCTTATGACAGCTCTTGCCTCATAACAGCCACATGTCAAAAGTATCTGACTTACTTGAAAAGTAACAATCTCAAAGCAGCTTTTTTTTTTTATGTCCCTGGCTCTATTTTCTGTCAAGGTTGACATTCAAACCACATGGATGAAGAAAGAGAAAAATTAAAGAACAAGGTGCATAGAAAGAAGAAAAAGAAATACTAGGGCATCTTAGTACAAATCAGTCTTTAAGATTCTCAAGTCAATTTCTATATATACTAGTGGAACAAATGATGTTTTTCAAGTTGCTCTATGTACTGTTTTCCCTATACAATAATGTCAATAATGGAAATACTAAGCATGTAACATGTTCCAGATCATTCCAACATTACATGCTCCATGAAAATTTTCATGGCTGACCTTATATATGTTTATGGTGTTCTTAAACCAGTAGCAACATAAAACATGAAATTCAAAGAAATCAGTATTCAGTAGTCATCCTTAAAATGAACTCATGATGTTTATGTCTAAAATGCTTATTTTTCAGTGTTTTCCAGTTATTTGACTACATTATTTCTATATGCATCCAGCATATATATTTTCTTATATTATAAACATTCAAAGCCTAAAGATTCTCCTGTATAATTTTCAGTGTTGAGTATCTAATAAAGTGTCATGCACAAAGATGTGTTTAATAAAGTTTTAAGAAAGATGTGTTTAAAGGTTTTAAACGAAGAATTTATTTTTACAGAAGTTTAAATGTTTTTAGAGAAAAATTGAGGAAAAGGTACTGAGATTCCCCACATACTTCATTCCCTCACATATGCATATCATCCCCTGCACTTTTTTTTTAAATTTTTTTTAACGTTTATTTATTTTTGAGACAGAGAGAGACAGAGCATGAACTTGGGAGGGGCAGAGAGAGAGGGAGACACAGAATCGGAAGCAGGCTCCAGGCTCTGAGCCATCAGCCTAGAGCCTGACGCGGGGCTCGAACTCACGGACCGTGAGATCGTGACCTGAGCTGAAGTCGGAGGCTTAACCGACTGAGCCACCCAGGCGCCCCACATCCCCTGCACTTTCTATGAGTTTGGACAAATATATGATATTTATCCATCATTATGGTACCATGCAAAATATTTTCAGTACTCTAAAAATCCAATACCCTATAAAAATTCAATATCCTAAGATAGGTGCTCCACCTATTCATCCCTCCTTCTCTGTGCCCCAAATCCCTGGCAATCACTGATCTTTTTACTGTCTCCATAGTTTTGCCTGTTCTAGACCCAGAGGTTTTGAGCCTGTGGTGTTATCATTTTCATTAGCTTCCATATACTTTTTAATTTCCTCTTTAACTTCTTGGTTAGCCTATTCATTCTTGAGTAGGATGTTCTTTAGTCTCCAAGTATTTATCTTTCCAAATTTTTTCTTGTGGTTGATTTCAAGTTTCATAGTGTTGTGGTCTGAAAATATGCATGGTATGATCTCAATCTATTTGTACTTGTTGAGGACTGATTTGTGTCCCAGTATGTGATCGATTCTGGAGAACATCCCATGTGCACTGGAGAAGAATGTATATTCTGCTGCTTTAGGATGAAATGTTCTGAATATATCTGTTAAGTCCATCTGGTCCAGTGTGTGATTCAAAGCCATTGTTTTCTTATTGATTTTCTGTTTAGATAATGTGTCCATTGCTGTAAGAGGGGTGTTGAAGTCCCCTACTATTATTATCAAAGAGTTTCTTTATGTTTGTGATTGATTTATATACTTGGGTGCTTCCAACTTTGGAGCATAAATGCTTACAATTGTTAGGTCTTCTTGTTGGATAGATCCCTTAATTATGACATAATGCCCTTCTTCTCTTGTTACAGTCTTTATTTTAAAGTCTAGATTGTCTAAGTATGACTACTCTGGCTTTCTTTTGTCGACCATTTGCCCATTTGCATGATAGATGGTTCTCCATCCCCTTACTTTCAATCGGAAGGTGTCTTTAGGTCTAAAGTGGGTCTCTTGTAAATAGCATATAGATGGATCTTTTTTTCTTATCTATTCTGTTACCCTATGTCTTTTGATTAGAGCATTTAGTCTACTGATGTTTAGAGTGAGTGCCGAAAGATACTGAGTTTATTGCCATTATGTTTATTGTAGAGTTGGAGTTTCTGGTGGTGTTCTTTGTTCCTTTCTACTCTTTCTTACTTTTGGTCTCTTTTTGTTTTGTTTCATGCATTCTTCCTTCAGAGAGTCCCCCTTAAAATTTCTTATAGGGCTGGCTTAGTGGTCACAAACTCCTTTAATTTTTGTTTGTCTGCGAAACTTTTTTTAAAAAAAAATTTAATGTTTATTTTTGAGAGAGAGAGAGAGGGACAGAGAATGAATGTGGAGGGACAGAGAGAAAGGGAGACACAGAACCCAAAGGAGGCTCCAGGCTCCGAGCTGTCAGCACAGAGTCTGATGTGGGGCTCAAAGTCATGAACCATGAGATCATGACCTGAGCCGAAGTTGGACGCTTAACCGACTGAGCCACCCAGGCACCCCTGTCTGGGAAACTTTTAATCTCTCCTTTTATTTTGAATGACAGACTTGCTGGATAAAGAAATCTTGGCTGCATATTTTTCCAATTCAGCACACTGAATATATACTGCTACTCCTTTCTAGCCTGCCAAGTTTCTTTGGATAGATCTGCTGCAAATCTGACCTGTCTTCCCTTGTAGGGTAAGGACTTTTTTTCCTTGCTGCTTTCATGATTCTTTCCTTGACTGAGTATTTTGTGAATTTGACTATGACATGTCTCGTTGATGGTCGGTTTTTGTTGAATCTTATGGGAGTCCTCTGTGCTTCCTGGATTTTGATGTCTGGGTCTTCCCCAGGTTAGGAAAGTTTTCCACTATGATTTGCTCACATAATGCTTCTACCCCTGTTTTTCTCTTTCTTCATCTTCTGGGACCCCTCTGATTCTGATGTTGTTCCTTTTTAATGAGTCACTGATTTCTGTAATTCTTAAATCATGCTCTTTTGCCTTAGTCTCCCTCTTTTTTTTTTTTTTTCTGCTTCTTTATTCTCCATAAGTTTGTCCTCTGTATTGCTGATTTGGTGCTCTGCCTCATCCATTCTTGCCACCATGGCACCCATTCAAGATTGCATCTCAGTTTAGCATTTTTTATTTCATCCTGACTAGTTTTCACTTTTTTTTTTTTCTAATCTCCACAGAAAGGGATTCTAATCTATTTTGGACCCCAGATAGTATTCTTATTATCATGATTCTAAATTCAGGTTCAGACATCTTGCTTGTATCTGTGTTGATTAAGTCCCTGGCTGTCGTTTCTTTGTGCTCTTTCTTTTGGGGTTAATTCTTTCGTTTCGTAATTTTGAAGGAAGAAAAGTAATTTAATAAGGTAAAAATAAATAAAATTTAAAAGTTAAAAACAACACACACCAACAAAAAAATCAAATAAATTATGTTAGATCCTAGGTGTGTTTTGGTCTGGTTGTTAAAAGGAGCTTGATAGATTAGAGAAAAAAGGGGAGAAAAAAAAAGAAAACATTTGAAAATTTGAAAAATGAATACAATGAAATAGAATAAAATGAAATGATGGAAGTAAAATAGAATTTGAAAAATTTACCAAAAAGTAGAAAACATATAGTAGAAAAATATTTAAAAATATTTTTAATAAAAATTGAGAATAAAAATGTTTTTTTCTTTCTGTATTCAAAAAAAAAGAAAAGAAACGAAAAAGAAAAAAGAAATAAAGTTGAATAATGGACCAGCAAACAGACTGAAATATGATTGAAATTATGTTTTTTCCTAGAAGTCAAACTATGGAGCACTTTATAATCCATAAACTAAGCAGGCAGAGAGACTTTCATGTTCCTGAAGAGCGAGGTTGGCCCAGTTGGGCAGGGCATAGTTTAATAGTTCTCTTCTCCACTAAATGGCGCTGCTTAGCTTACTGGGGTGGATTGTTGTGGTGCTTGTAGGTATGTATGTGCATGTGCAGGAGGGGTGAAAATGGTGTCACCCAGCTACCCAGTCTCTAGTATCGGAACTCTGTTTCCCAGATAAGCAATTGCACACCCATCCTTTATCTCCTGCTTTGGTCCACTCCCCTCTTTTACACTATCTGTGACCAAGCCATCAGGTTGCCAGGCAGCACCTCCCTCCTGAGTTTTATCTCAGATGTGGCTGTGTTGCCTGACCCCTCACTTCTGAGAGACTGTGGCCGTGACCTGCTCAGACACTTCGGGGAGGGTCTCACTGGGCTGGACCCAGCAATGTACATGGGACTGAGCTGCTGCCAATGCCCAGAGACTGCAGCTGAGTGCCAACCTACCCCAGAAAATGTTCACACAATCGTGTAGCAGCAGCATTTCAGGGATTATGGAAAATCACAATACACATCTTGTACCAGTCTTCACCCTTAATGACCTTGTTCCAGCACCAGCGAATGTGATTGTTCTCTGGGGTCTGCTGGGAATGGTTGGCTGCACAGCCTCTACCAAATTTCCTTCCAGCAGGGGAACCGCCCCTCTCCGTGTGGCCCAAGGATCCCCGGACCTCACTCTGCTCCTGGGGATTCGCCCTTCCCAGCAGAGCACTGCCAGGTATTGAGCCTTGGAGTTTCAGACTCTGAGCTCCCCCTGTTTATAGAATCTTAATGGGATTTAAACCCTCTCGTTTCTCCTCTCTCCATTTTTAGTTCAGTTCTATGGCTGTTTCCACTTTTCCACTTTCTCTCCAGCTGCTTTTGGGGGTTGTTTTTCCCATACTCTACCCCCATCTCCATCCTTTCTCCCCAAGCAAAAATAGCTCTCTGTCCTCTGCAGCTTCTCTCTCCCCCAGCTCACCTCTCTGTGTGGCATACTTGCTGAGTTCTGTGGTTCATGTTGTGCAGAATGTTGCATTAATCCTCAAATCAGTCTTCTAGGTGTGCAGGATGGTTGAGCATTGATCTGGCTGTATTTCATGGACCTGAGATGCAAAAGAACTTACATGCTGTTCTGTCATCTTGGCTCCCTCCCCAAAGCTACTGACCATTTTTAAGGGGGTTGTTTTCATATTATTGAGTTTCAAAAACTCTTCATATATTTTGGACAACATCCCTTTATCAGATGTAACTATTGTAAATATTTTCTCCCAGGCTGTGACTCATCTTCTCAAGCGCTTGAAATTGCACTTTGAGAAGAAGTTTTAATTTTAATGAAGTCTGGCTTATCCATTATTTCTTTGATAGATTGTGTCTTTGGTGTACCTAAAAAGTTACTACCCTACCCAATGTCATTGAGGTTTTCTCCTATACTATCTTCTAGGAGTTCTATGCTTTACATTTAGGTCAGTGATCCATTTTGAATTAATTTTTGTGAAGGGCATAATGTCTATGTCTAGAATCATTTTTGAATACAGAAGTCCAGTTGTTCCAGCAGTATTTATTGGAAGACTATGTTGCTTCATTATATTGCTGCACTCCTTTATCAAAGATCAGATGACTATATTTACATAAGGCTATTTCTGCAATCTCTATTTTATTCCATTGATCTAGTTGTCTCTTCTTTCACTTATGCTACACTGTCTTGATTAGTATAGCTTAATAGTAAGTCTTAAAGTAAGGTAATGTCAGTCCTCCAAATTTGCTCTCTCTATATACATTGGGCTGGCTATTCTGGGTCTTCTGCCTCTCCATGTGAACTTTGGAATCAAATTGTCAATATCCCCAAAATCACTTGCTGAGATTTTGTCTGGGATTGTTTGAATCTATGAATCAAATTGGGAAGAATTGATTTTGTGACAATATTGAGTCTTCCTATCCATGTGGGATACTGCTCCATATTATTTAGTTCTTTTCTGATTACATTCATCAGAGTTGCAGTTTTCCTCCACACATCTTCCTCATGTAAGTAGCATATGTTTCATCAGATATATACTTAGAGAATTGCATTTTTTTCTGGCACTAATGTTAAGTGATATTGTGTTTTTAAATTCAGACTCTTCTTGTTCATTGCTTGCAGGAAAGCATTTGAGTTTTGTATATTACCCTGGTATCCTGCAATCATGTGATAAATACAGCCTATTAGTTCTAGGATTTTTGTCAATTCTTTTAGGTTTTCTACATAGAGGATCATTTTATCTGTGAACAAAGACAGTCTTATGTGTTTCTTCTAATCTGCATATGTTTTATTTCCCTTTTTAGTCTTATTGCATTAGCTAGAACTTCCAGTATGATGTTGTAATGGAATAATGAAAGGAGGCATCCTTGCCTTATACCTGATCTTTGTGGGAAAACTTCAAGTTTCTCAACATTTAGAATGCTGTAGTGTTATGGACATTCTTTATCAAGTTGAGGAAGTTTCTCTTTATTTTTAGTTCACTGAGAATTTTTATTGAGAATATGTGTTGGATCCTTTTGTGAAATGCCTTTTTCTGCATCTATTGATATGATCATGCATGTTTTCTTTTTTAGCCTGTGAAAAAATCATGAGGTGGATTACATAAATTTACTTTCAAATGTTGATCCAGGCTTGCATAACTGGGATAAATCCCACTTAGCCATGGTGTATAATTCTTACAATACCTTATTGGATTCAATTTGATAACATTTTGTTGAGAATTTTAAATATATGTTCATGAAACATTGGTTTGTAGTTCTCTTTTCTTGTAATATCTTTGTCTGGTTTTGGCACTGGGGTAATGATGGCCTATTAGAATGAGTTTTAAAATTGTTCCGTCTATCTTCTGAAAAAATTACAGAGAATTGGTAAAAGTTCATCCTTAAATGTTTGGTAGAATTCATCACAAATCCATCTGGGCCTGGTGTTTCTGTTTTGGAGGTTATTGATTATTGACTCAATTTCTTTAATAGATATTGGTCTATTCAGATTGTTTATTTCTTCTGGTGTGAGTTTTGGCAAATATTGTCTTTCAAGGAATTGAAATCCTTTCAATTTGATCTAGGTTATCAAATTTGTGGACATCAAGTTGAATCGTTCACAGTATTATTCATTTAATGTCCACAGGATCTGCATTGATGTCCCCTTTCATTTCTGATATTAGTAATTTGTGTCCTTTCTTTTTTATATTAGCTAGCCTAGCGGAGACTTATCAATTTTTTTTTTATCTTTTCAAATAGGTCACTTGTTTTGTTGATTTTTCTCTATTGATTGTGTTTTCAATTTATTGATTTCTGCTCTAATTCATATTACTGTTTTTGTCTCCTTACTTTGATTTCAAATTACTCTTCTTTGTCTTGGTTCTTGCCTCCTAGAGTTGTAACTTAGATTATTGATTTTAGATCTTTCTTCTTTTCTAATATATGCATCTAATGATAAATTTCCCTCAAAGCACTGCTTTCATTGACTCCTACATTTTTTTAATAAATTGTGTTTTCATTTTTATTTCAAAATATTTTGAATTTCTCTTGAAATTTCTTTTGTGGCTCTTTTGTGTCATTTATTTATAAGTGTTGTTTAATTTATATATTTTGGGATTTTCCAGTTATCTTTCTGCCACTGATTTCTAGTTTAATTCTATTATGCTTTGAGAGCAATGCATGATTTCTATTCTTTTAAATTTTGAAATGTGTATTTTATGGCCCAAAATGTGATCATCTTGGCGAATACTCCATGTGAGCTTGAAGAGAATGTAAATTTTGCTGTTGTTAGATGTAGTAGTCTATAGATATCCTAAAATTCCATTTGACTAATGATGACATTCGGTTCAACTATATCCTTGCTGATTTTCTTCCTCCCAGATCTGCCCATTGTGGACAGAGGAGAGTTGAAGTGTCCTGTTATGAGAGTAAATTAATCAATTTCTTTTTAGTTCTGTTAGTTTTTGCCTTGCATGTTTTGATGCTCTGTTGTTAGGTGCATACACATCAAAAATTATTATGTCTTCTTGGGAAAATTGACTTCTTTTTCATTACATAATGCCCTCCTATATCCCTGATAACTTCCTTGTTAAGTCTACTGTGTCTGAAATTAATATAGCTATTCCTGTTATCTTTTGGTTAGTGTGAGCATGGCATATTTTTTCCCTTTCATTGATTTTTAACCTTTATCTGTCTTTATATTTAAAGTGGATTTCTTGTACACAACATATAGCTAAGTCTTGGTTTTGATTCATTCAGACAATCTCAGTCTTTTAAATGATGGTTTTCAACCATTGACATGCAAGGCATTATTGATATAGTTAGAATATTTACCATATCTGTTACTTTTTCTATTTGTTGCCATTGTTCTTCATTCTTATTCTTTCCTTCCACTCTTTTCTCTGAATTTTTTTGTGTTTTTAATTGAGCATTTAAATAATTCCATTTTTCATGCTTTCTTAGTATACTGGTTCATGTGTTTGTTTTGTTTTGTTTTGTTTTTCAGTGGTTGTCTTAGAATTTGGAATATACAAATTCTTATAGATATTTACAGCTAATCCAAGTCCACTTTCAAACAACACTATACCATTTAATGGATTGTATGGGTACTTTATAACAAAATAATCCTAATTCCTCCTTTCCTCCTTCCTGTCCTTTGTAGCTTACTGTCATTCATTTCACTTACATGTATGTATATGTAAGCATATATATATATATTTATATATACACGTTTGTATACATATACATATATAAGCATATATATATATACACACACACACACACACATGTATGCATACATATATACCTGAGCATACATACTTTGTTGTTTTTATGATTTGAATGGTTATTATTAGCTCAAATAAGAATAAGAAAAATATATTTTTCTTTTACTTTCACTTATTCCTTCTTCAATTATCTTTCTTTCCTTATGTAGATCTGAGGTTCTGACATACATTATTTTACATCTCTCTAAAAACTTTTAACTTTTCTTACAAGGCAAGTCTATTGTCAAAGTTTTGTTTGTCTGAGGAAGTCTTTATTCATCCTTCACTTTTGAAGGGTATTTCACAATATACAGAATCTAGGTTGGTGTTTTTTTTTCTTTTCTCAGTCCTAAGTACTTCACACCCCTCTCTTCTTTGCACATTTTCTGAGTTGTAGCATGTAATTCTTATCTTTGCTCCTCTATAGGTAAGGGTTTTTTTTCTATCTTTCATATTTTTAGCTTTGATTTTCTGTAGTGAGAAGACAATATGACGAAGTGTAGAGTTTTGTTTGCTTGTTTATTTGGCATTTATCCTACTTGCGTTTTCTGAGCTTCTCAGATTTGTGGTTTGGTGTGTGACATTGATTTCAGGAAATTTTCAGTTATTGTTTTTTCAAATATTTCTTCTGCTTCTTTCTTCTCTTTCTGGTATTCTCATATTCATATACTACCACTTTTGAAACTTTTCCACAGTCCTTGGATATATTGTTTTGTTTTGTTGTTCTTTGTTTTCTTCCCCCAGTCTTTGTTCCCTTTGCCTTTTGAGGTTTCTACTTAAATATATTCTATCTCAGAGATTCTTTCCTCAATCTTGCCTAGTTCTTCATCTCTATTATAGTGTTTTTGATCTCTAGAATTTCTTTTTGGGTCTTAAAATTTCCATCTCTGTTCTGACAGTGCCCATCTGTTCTTGCAAGCTGTCTACTTTGTCCATTAGAGTCCTTGGGATATTCATCATAGTTGTTTTAACTTCCCACTCTGATCATTCTAATATCCCTGCCACGTCTGGTTCAGATGCCTTCTCTATCTCTTCAAATTGTGTTCTTTGCCTTTTGATATACCTTCTAATTTTTTCTTCAGAGCCAGGCATAATGTATTAGGTAAGATAAACTATCATAAATAGGCTTTTAGTGATGTAGAGGTGAGGTTTGGTGGTAGGGGATGTATTCTATAGTCCTATGATTAGGTCTCAGACATTTAGTAAGACTGTGAACTTGACATGTGTTTCTGTGTTTCTTTTCTTCCTGCTTAGGCAGAGCAGAAAGGCTAAAATGGGCTAGAGTTGGGTATTTTCCTTCCCCCCCCCCCCAGTCAGTTTGGCTCTGATAATGCCTCAATTCCATTCTGCTAATACCCCAGCTGCTTAGGCTCTAGTTAACCATTTCCCCTTAGGGCAGGCCTTGTTAACAGAGTGCTCTCTCTGGTGGATTTCAAAATTGTTACTCTTACTTCAGCCAGAAACAGGAGGGGGTTTTTTCTCCCACATTTACTATGGGAACCTGGTTGAGCTCTTGGAGGTAAATTTCATAATATTGTGAAGTCCTCCTATGCCTGGGTCTCCTTGTAGTTTTTGACTCTCAGAATTGTTCACACTAGCCTCCAGCAATTGGTTAATTACAGTTCAGTTTCTACCCAGTTTAATAATTTTTTAGATGATTTCTTCTGATGGTGACATGCAAAATCCCTAAATCAAGAAGAATTTGATATAATAAATGAAGAATGATTTGAATTTTAAAGCATGATGATCTCAGTCCTAATTCTATTACTCTTTGGCCTTAAGCAGTTTTCTTTACTTTTCTTTCCTTTTTAAAAACATTTTTTTAATGTTTATTTATTTTTGAGAGAGACGGAGCACGAGTGAGGGAGGGGCAGACAGAGAGCGAGACACAGAATCTAAGCACACTTCAGGCCCTGAGCTGTCAGCACAGAGGCCAACGCGGGGCTTGAACTCACCAACCAGGCAACCCAAAAGTTTTATTTTCTATCTGCAAAGCAGATATCATAGTAATTTATAGACAACAATTAATAAGATATTATTTTCAGTTCAACATACAATGCAGAGCAGGTACTTGTTACCATTCCAGGGTGTCAGAATGAGGTGTCATTTAAAAATGATATTTAAATGTTATTTGGTTCATTCTAGCATCATTTTCCCAAAAATAACAGAAAAAATATATATATCAGAATCAGTTAAGACATATATGAAAGAAAATTAAGATTGGAGTGGGGCTAGGTGAGTATAAAACATGTACATAATTTGTATTTGGACTTGAAATACTATTATACAAATTTTCTCTTTAAAAATAAAATTAAAATTAAACTTAGTTCAGAAATTCCATTTCTTTCTGGTGTTATTTCAAGTGTTATGAGCTTGTCTAAATTAGAAACTATGCTTACCTGAGAAACTGTTCCAAAAAGCCTTTCGGAATAAAACTGCTTCACATCTTGTAAAATATTATCATTTATTTTCACCATTTGGCTTGGGACTTTCCCATCACTTTTGAATTGTCTTTCTTTTTCCCAAGATTTCTCGGCTTTTGACAATAAGAATGGGTGATCCCCTGAGTAAAATTCAGACAGACCACATGGCTTGACAATTTGAACTTACTCTTTGCCTTTCAACTTCTCCTTCCACCTCTCTCTTTATATAAAATCCCTAGGGATACACAAATTTCACCTTTACTATGTGAAGATGTGTTTGGGGAAAGAAGGAAAAAGTGCTTTTCACATATAGTTGAACATGACCAAATTATACCAGTGGAAACTGATGAAATGTTAAAAAAAAAAGTGTTAAGAGATAAATCTTACTCTGCTTTATGTGGGAGAAAATTTATATGGCTACTATATAAAACTTCCCACTATTTATCTAAGATTATTTTAGCAGCCTTAGAAATTAGTTTAGTTGTTGCAGAAGCTGAGAAATCACTGTGAGAGAAATATTTCTTATCATCACTTTACTAGTATTCATTTCCCTTTTCATTGCAAGCCAAACATAGTTGGGGTACTGAGCTAAATATTTCTTCCTAGCTCAAAGTGAGAGTTGGGGAGTATATACTGTATGAGGTAAATAATGGATTTATTCTCTAAGAACTGGTTTTGAACTTATACCTAATGCAGTGTGTCCTGTAAACTAAAGAGTACAATAAAGTATGTTTATATTATTTATCATCATCATCACCATCATTATTATACTTGTTAGTTGACCATTATTTAGCAATTACTCTACATCAGGTGCTATTTCCAGTGCTCTGCATCTATTAATTCATTGAAACTTTTCAACAATCTTCTATGTGCTCACTTATAGTATCACTATTTGTCTTTTTCTGGCTTTACTTTATTATACAGTAACTTTAAATGTCCTTATCTAAATCCATGGATTCTACAGATGTTCAGACATGATGCATTTTTAAATTTGAGCTCAAACAGTTTATGAATTGGACATTTTCTACAAATGACCTAGCAAACCTTTCCATTTAGATGATTTCACATAGACAAAAATATTGCCTCCTCTCTATATTTGTTTCCCAGATAACTTAAAAAAAAAGACACATACCAAGTTGCTGAAGCATCCTGTATCCTTCTTTTACTTTTAACATTAATCATTCTTAAAATCCAATCAATTCAAATTATTACCATTTATTTTGCTTCTCCTTAAGTTTCCATCTCTACTGCAAATGTAGTATATTGGGAAGATACCTTTCCTTCTACAACCTAGGAGCACTGGTATCTAATCATTAAGTGTCAAAATGCTAGATTTAAACCATACATGTTTCCAAATCCCATTCTCATGCTGCATAACTGTGTGACCTTGGACAAGTTTCTTAACTTCTATAGGAGTATAGAAATCTTTTTCAATCTAATATCATATAGAAAAAGTGAAAAAAAGTCAAGAAAATAAATTGACAGTAAACAAGAAACATCATATGAGATGTTAAAGTAAGTCCGGATATATAAGTAAATAAAGAAAAAGTAAAAGACTAACATTGGTTTTTAAAAGTCTGAGATTATGAGACTGCAACTTACAATATTTGTACCGATAGAACATGTGGTTAGAATAGAATGAAACATGAATGGATGTGAAAAATATACCATGAAATATCAGTAATAGAAATGCATATGTATATATATAAATAACATTATAGAATCATAAATCATAAATGGAATTTAGAGCTTTGTCTCTCTTTGCTTCTTGTATCAGTCAAGAATTTCTGTGGGAATTCACAGATAACCAATTGAAAATACATAAAGCAGAGATAATATTGACTTATATATCTGGAGAGTTCAGTCACTGATTTGGCTTAGATATGGCTGTTTTCAGAGGTTTAAATGCTGGGGTCATTCTATCCTTCTTTTGGCTCTATTTTCTTGTTCATGTTGCTTTAATTCAGCAGATACATTATCTCCACATGGCAGGAAATATATCTATTGTCATCCCCATTCAAAACCTGCCAGCTCACCAACTGTAGCAGGTAAAAAGGGAAAGAGATTTCTCTCTTCCCATGCCCATACAGAAACCCTGGAAGACACTCTGTTTGAGCTTGCCAGGGTTAAGTCTATGGGTTATTCCTGACTGGGACACATGCCCAACTGTTTGACTGTAAGTGAGATGAGGCACTTTGATTGACAGAACCACTTGGATCATGTGTATTTTGTAGGATGGAGCAATATTCCATAAGTTGAATACTTAGCAAGAAAAAAATGTACCCTATACGTCTTTTTATTGAGTATTGTTTAAAGAAGGAAATAAGTGCCAAGAATAGTGTGTGCCTGTAAAAAGAATCCAAGATGATATATTTTATTTTATCTTATTTTACTTTATGTTTTTATTTTATTTTATCTTATTTTATTTTAGAGAGAAAGTGCCAGCAGGAGAGAGGGGCAGAGGGAAAGAAAGAATCCAAGGCAGGCTCCACACTCAGCATGGAGCCCAACACAGAGTTGGATCCCATAACCCTCGGATCATTGACTGAGCAGAAATCAAGAGTCAGTCGCTCAACCACCAACTGAGCCACCCAGGAGCTCCCAAGAAGATTTATTTTTAAGATATACCATAGGCCCACGGGACAAAAGAATACTCCTGTGGCTTATATATGTTCAACCAAATTAACAATGACTTATTTAGATATAAAATGTTAACTTATTTAGCTTACCATCTCCATAAGATGACCTCTAGCTTATGGTTATATTCTCCATAGATTAATGACTAAAACATTTATTTGGAAATAAAAAGAAAGTATATATTAGTAGAATTTCAAATTATTCTTTTTGGCTGTAGGCATTAGTCAGTACCAACATACAGACATTAACGGAGTACAATAACATGTTTAAATTTCTTTTGAAGTGATTGATTTGATGTACCTTTGTGCTTTGCTTTCTTTCTTTTACATATTTCACACACACTATAGACTTTTCTGGTAAATTAAATTAGCCTCCAATTTCTTCCATTTCAGTGATTATATTACAAGCTATTTACAGATGGTGCATTTTTTACTGACTCAGATAAAGTCTTCAGTCAAAGGTCACAAACCTCTGTTAACTCTGAGTATATCAGAAGAAGTTAAAGTTTACCTGCAGATTTCAATGAAAGATAGTAGTATTAAAGGAAAGAAGAGTCAACAAAAGGGGAAAATTGAAGGAATATAGCATGGAAAATAAAGTTTATAGTTGGATGCCCTAAATGAAAAAATAAATCTTTTCTGGAAAAAGAATAGTGTACCAAAAATTAGTTATCAAACAAACATGAAAACAAACCTGAAACATTCACAAATATATGAAGGTTAAGCATCATGGTTCAGAGAAGACATCAAAAGGGAAACCAAATAATATCTTGAAAGAGATAAATTAAAATGGAAACATAACAAAACAGAAGGTGCAGCAAACACCATTTTAAGAGGGAAATGTATAGCAATAAATGTCTACATTAAGAAAAAAGAAATATCTCAAAAAACAGTCTAATTATACACCTCAAGGAATGAGAAAAAGAAGAAATAAACTCAAAGTTAGCAGAAGGAAGGAAATAAAAAAAATAGAGTAGAAATAAATGAAATACTAAGAGCTGGTTATGGGAAAAAATAAGCAAAATAGACTAAAATTTAGTTAGACTCATCAAGAAAAGAATAGAAGACAAGAAAAAGAAAAAGAGGGCTCAAATAAAATAAAAAATGGGAGAGATGTTACAACTGATACTATAGGAATAAAAAAAGATCATAGATTAATTGAACAATTACATGTCAAATAATCATACAACCTAGGAGAAATGGATGAGTTGCCAACAGCACACAATCTGCCAAGGCTGAATCATTAAGAAATAGAACATCTGAACAGACTAATCATGAGTAGGAAATTGATTTAGTAATCAAAATCTCTCAACAAAGAAAAGTCCAAGATCAGGTGGCTTCATTGGTGAATTCTACTGAACATTTATAGAAGAATACCTGTGTTTCTCAAACTCTTCCAAAACATGTAAGAGGGGAAACGCTTTCAAACATTTTATGCCTGATAATAAAACTATATGAGATAGTCCCAAAAAAGAACATTATATGCTAAGATTCTTGATGAACATAGTTCAAAAATCCACAACAAAATATTAGCAAACTGAACTCAACAGAATATTCAAAGGATCATACACAATAATCAAGTGGGATTTATTTCACTCAACACTGAAAAGCTGAAAGCTTTTCCTCTACGGTTAGGAACAAGACAAGGATGCCCACTGTCACCACTTTTCTTCAATATCATTTTGAAAGTCCTAGAAAGAGCAACTAGGCAAGAAAAAGAAACAAATTCACCTAAATTAAAAACAAAGAAGCAAACTGTCTTCATGTGCAGATGGCATGATATTATATATAGAAAACCCAAATATCTCACCCAAAAACCTTTACAAATGATAAATGAATCAGTAAAGTTGTAGGATCCAAAATCAATACACAAACATCTGTTGCATTTCTATACCCAGTTAATAACAAACTATCAAGAAAAAAATTAAGAAAATAATTTCATTTATAATAGCATCAAAAATAATAAAATACTTAGAAATAAGTTTAACCAATGAAGTAAAAGATATGTATTACTGAGAACTATTAGACATTTATGAAATAAATTGAAGATACCACAAATAAATCCATGCTCATAGATTAAAAGAATATTGTTAAATGCCTGTACTACCAAAGCAATCTACAAATTCAATGTAATCTACAGATTAAATGCAATCCCCATCAAAATTCGGCGACATTTTTCACAGAAATAGAAAAAGCAGCCCTAAATTTTTATAAAGCCACAAAATACTGAATAGTCAGCAAAATCTTGATGAAGAGGAACAAATCTGGAGGTATCATCTTCCTGATTTCAAACTATAGCACAACGCTATAGTAATCAAAACAATATGGTATTGGATTAAAGCAGACATAGATAAATGGAACAGAATAGAAAGGCTACAAATAAACCCACACATATATGGTTAATTAAATTACAACACAGAAATCAAGAATACACAATGGGTAAAGAACAGTGTCTTCAATAAATGGTGTTGGGAAAACTGGACAGTAACATGAAAAAGAATGAAACTGGATTCCTATCTTATATGTGAAAATCAACTCAAAATGAATTAAAGGTTTCAAGACATGAAATTATAAATCTCCTAGAAAAAAATATAGGCAATGAGCTCCTTGACATCAGTCTTGGCACTGACTCTTTGGATTTAACACTCAAAACAAAGGCAATAAAAGCAAAAATAAACAAGTGTGAGTACATCAAATTAAAACCTTTTGCATAGCAAAGGAAACCATCAACAAAATGAAAAAGCAACCTACAGAACTGGAGAAAATATTTGCAAATCAAATATCTAATAGAAGTGTAATATCCAAAATATATAATGAACTCACACAATTCAATAGCAAAAGAAATCCAATTGTTAAATGAACAGAGACACTGAATAGATATTTTTACAGAGAGGATATCTATATAGACAACAAGTATATGATGAGGTACTCAACATCACTAACCATCAGGGAAATGAAAAGCAAAACTACAGTGAGATAACACATTATAAGTTTTAGAATGGCTATTATCAAAAAGACCCAAAAATAACAAGTGTTGATGAGGCTGTGAAGAAAAGGGAACCCTTGTGTACTTTTGGTAGGACTGTAAATTGGTATACTCACTATGGAAAACAGTATGGGGTTTTCTACAAAATTAAAAATAGAACTACCATATGATCCAGCAATCTCATTTCTGGGCATATACTTAAAGGAAATAAAAACAGGATGCACCCACATGTTCACTGTAGCATTTTTCATAACAGCCAAGATACAGAAAGAGCTTAAGTGTCAGTCATTGGATGAATGGATGAAGAAAATGTGGTATATATATACAATGGAATTTTATAAAGCCATGAAAAATCAGGAAATTTTGCCATTTGTAACAACATGGATAAAACCTTGAGGGTATTATAGTAAGTGAATTAAGCCAGACAGAGGAAAACAAATACAGCCTAGTATTACATATAAGTAAAACCTAAGAAAAAGTCAAACTCACAAGAATAGAGAGTAAAAAAGTGCCAGGGCCCAAGAGGTGGTGGAGATAGGAAGGGCTTGGTAAAACAGTACAAATTTTCAGAATAAGGTCTATGGATATAACATATAACATTGAGACTATATTTGATAACACTGCATTGTATAATTTAAATTTGCTAAAAGAATAGATCTTAGTCTCTCACACACATAAAAAGATATATGTGTGAAGTGATGGCTGTAAAAAGAAACAGTGTAAATACTTAAAGATTCTAAGAGCATATTAACATCCATAGCAGAATAAGATGTTTTAATACCTCTTAGAAATCATACAATTTATTATGCCAATTACTTTTTACATTATTTTTGTAAAGCAGGTCACATAGTTAATACAAACTCCTAAATGAAGCAAAAATTAAATGATATCAACTTCTATAATACTTTTTTACAAAAAATGTTTATTTATTTTGAGAGAGAGAGAGAGAGCAGGGAAGGGGCAGAAAGACAGGGAGTGAGAATCCCAAACAGGTTCCACATTGTCGGTGCAGAGCCCGAAGAGGGGCACAAACTCATGAACCATGAGATCACAACCTGAGCCAAAATCAAAAATTGGATGCTTAACCTATTGAGCTACCCAGGCGCCCCAAATGGTATTAACTTCTAAATGATTTTTTTGAGACTTTCCACTCATTTTAATGAGTCCTATGCACAAACACTGACAATAATGACTTTGCTATTGAATTAGTGTTTCCTAACCTATGTTTTCAAAAAAACTGGAGGCTGGTGAGGTATATAGGAGTTCTGTCACACACAGTTTTCATGATAAAACATCTTTGGGAAGTGGCACAATATAAAAAAATCACAATTTGTATTAGCAAGCAATGGCCATGAGAAAAAAGTTGGCCTAACACAAAAAACCACAAACAAACAGACAAACAAAAACAGTGACAGGACTTCTGCTTCTGGCCAAGATTGAATCACTGGTGATAGACTAGCCCAACTGCTATTAAAAATAAAACAAGACAACAAAAATTTTAGAAAATTAGACAAACAATGTAAAAAAAAATCTCTTCACAGATATTAGGCAGGAAGCACAGAGCTTGGATTCTAAGAGAAGAACAATAAATGAAATACCCTACAATATCCAGACTTTCTTTTTGGAGACACTATCCAGGCCAAAGTTCAGGGGAAGAGAATCTAAGCACAAGAGGAGAACCTTTCTAAGACAAGGAAGGCTAAGATGGTTAGAATTTATAGGGCAATGTACCATAAAAGTGGTGGCTACACAGAGGAAGATATATCCAGAAATTTTAAAAGAATCTCACTTCAACCTCTGGCTGAATATTAAACTGAACATACAAAGGCTGACACTCTGTGAAGCCAGGCAAGAAAAGTAATGAGTAAAGACCTACAATACAGCAAACTAGTACCTGAGTTCACAAGATCACATCCAATGAGATGTGTTTCAGATCCTACAGCTTCAAAGATACTTCATTGAGCATACAGGAATTTCAGAGGACACCTTAGAAATGTCAAGCCTGATAACAAACATTAAAGAGAAGATTTAAGGCTACTCTAGATGTGCACTAACAAAGTAAAAAATCTAGTTTCAAAAAGATGAAGGTGATTGGCAACTAAATTAATGGCTTACCAGACAATACCAACGACTTAAGGAAGACACCATGATTAACATTCAAATGCCCAGGATCCAATCAATAATTACTTAATAGACAAAAAAGTTGAAAACATGTGACCTACGGCAAGGAGAAAAATCAGTCAGTAGAAACAGAACTAGAAATTATAGGGATTATTCAATTAGCAGAAAATAACTTAAAAAGAAAAAAGAAAAAAGGCACACATGGGTGGCTCAGTAGGTTAAGCGTTGGACTCAATCCAACGCTTTGATTTCAGGATTGTGTGAGTTTGGGCCCCATGTTGGGCTCCACACTGGGAATGGAGCCTACTTAAAAACAAACAAACAGGGGGGCCTGGGTGGCTTAGTTGGTTGAGCTTCCAACTTCGGCTCAGGTCATGATCACACGGTTTGTGAGTTCGAGACCCGCGTAGGGCTCTGTGCTGAAAGCTTGGAGCCTGGAGCCTGCTTCGGATTCTGTGTCTCCCTCTCTCTCTGTCCCTCTCCCCCTCGTACTCTGTCTCTTCCTCTCAAAAATAAATAAACGTTAAAAAAAATTAATAAAAAACCAGACTTCTACTACTACTATATAGAGATATTTAAACCGAAGCATAACATTGTAATGAGAAAAATGACAACTGTAAAGAAGTGTCAAATGAAACTTAACATCTAATAGTATTATCTGGCTTGAATTGGCTAAATAGGAGCTTAGTTTTTCCCAAAGACATAAATGAACTTGAAAATATGGCAATAGAAATTATTCAAACTAAAACATAAAGAGAGAAAAAAGAAAAGGTGAACAACAGAGCCTTAATGGACAATATTAAACAGTCTAACATAAATACATATATACTATATGACATAAATATAAAACTATTATATATAATATATAATACCAATATATGTATAATATATAATAAAAATATGTGTATGTATTTATGTCTATAATATTGGAGTATCCTAAAGGAAGGGAGAGACAGATAAATAAACTAATAGCTAAAAAATTCCAGATTTGATAAAAATATGAATCCACAAATACAAGAAACATAATAAACCCAAACAGCATTACACCAGCACACACCATATTCAAATTGAATAAAATGATTAACAAAAAAATTTAAAGCAGACATAGGAAAAAAAGACACATTACATGTAAGGAAAACAAATTAAAATGACCACTTAATACTCATTAGAGTATTCAGAGACAATGAATGGAACGTTTAATTTACTACAGAATAGTTTTACTAGAACTCTATACACAGGAATATATGTTTCAAAATTTATGGCAAAACAATGCCATTTAATGACAGGCAAAAGTTTAAAGTATACAGAAATCGTCAACCTGCACTACATGAACTTCTTTCAGTTGAAGAAATGTTTTCTGGTGGAAACTAATAAAAGTTACATTTACCTATTATATGTATAAATATAAAGGGTTTTCATGTTTTTTTTAATCTTCTAAAAAATAAGTGTTTTGATAAAAAATAATACCAAGATATTGAGTTCCAAGATATGTCATCTGTGGAAGTAAAATATGTGACAGTAATAACACAAAAGACAAGAGAAGTAAAGACACACTCTTCTAGAACTATGCATATGGTATAATATTATTTGAAAGTACATTATATAAACTGAAAACACATATTGTAAACACAGTAGGAATTAACTCACCATAAAACAAAGTGACTTAACAAAACATCAGTACAGAAGATAAAACAGAATACTAAAGATATTCAAGTAATCTCAAAGGAAACAATAAAAGACAAAAACAAATACAATACCAATAATTTTATTCAGTGTCAATGGACTATACACACGAACCAAAAGAGATAAACTATTAGACTGCATTAAAAAGAGCAATATCCAATTATATATTAACCACAATAATACACACTTTATATATGAAAACACATTAAGTAATTAAAAGGAGCCAATCCACTTACACATGCAAAAACTTTGATGACGTTTAGAAATATTTTTGATGAAAATATCCAGACATAATTTGTGCACACTATATGTTTTCATTGATATAAAGTTCTAGAATAAGCAAAAACAATCAGATCAAAAATTTATGGTGGCCAGTATGAAGAGTGAAATTGATGCCAAGGAAGCAGGAGGGAACATTTTCGCAAGATGGAATGTTCTGTATCTTGATTGGGGTAGCGCTTATAGTAGATTATATAAATATATCAAATTGTATACTTAAAACTAAGGAGGGCACTTGTGATGAGCACTGGGTATTGTATGGAAGTGCTGAAATACAGTATGCGTACTCCTGAAACTAAAATTATACTTCATGTTAACTAAGTGGAATTTAAATTAAAACTTTTAAAATGAAAAAAAAATAAGTGTGTTTTATTTTATGTAAACTATACTTTGATAAAATTCATGACCAAAAAGAAAAAAATGAACTGGAAAAACTAGTCTAGAACAAGAAATAAATTTAAATATCAGATTTTGTCTCCAGTTTATCAAAAGCTGAGCCACTTTCTAACAACATACATAAAAATAAACTCAAAATGCATAAAAGACTTAAATGTGAAACAAACATACTAAAAATCCTAGAATAAAACATAGGCAGTCATTTCTCTAACACTGGCCCATAGCAGCATTTTTGTGGATATGTCTCATCTGGCAAGGGAAACAAAAGCAAAACTCTTGGGCAGCACCAAAATAAAAAGATTTTGCACAGCAAAGACAAACAGCAACAAAACAAAAAGGCAAACTACTGAATGGGAGATGATACTTGCCAATGATATATCTGATAGGGGGTTAATATCCAAAAGATGTAAAGAACTCACAAAACTCAACACAAAAAAAAAATCTGATTAAAAAAATGGGCAGAAGACCTGAATAGACATTTTTCAGTAGACACAGAAAAGACAATCAACATCACTAATCATCAGGGAAATACAAATCACAACCACAATGAGGTATCACCTTAGACCTTAGACCTGTCAGAATGGCTAAAATAAATAAAAAATAAGCAGACAAACAAACAAAAAATGAACAACCACCCCCCCCCCAAAAAAAAAAAAACATAAATAACATGTGTTGGTGAGGATGTGAAGAAAAAGGAATGCTTGTACACTGCTGGTAGGAATGTAAATTGGTGCAACCACTGTGGAAAACAGCATGGAGATTCCTCAAAAAATTAAAAATAGAAATACTGTATACATCCAATAATTCCACTACTGGGTATTTACCCAAAGAACATAAAAAATACTAATTTGGATAAATATGTGCACCCTTATGTTTATTACAGCATTATTTATAACAGCCAATATGGAAACAACCCAAGTGTCTGTTTATAGATGAATGGATAAAGATGTGGTACATAAGCATGCGCATGTGGACGCGTGCATGCGCATACCTGGTAATTATATAGCCATAAAAAAAAAGGATGAGAATTTTGCTATTTGTGACAACATGGATGGACCTAGACGGTATTATGCTAAGTGAAACAAGTCAGACCAAGAAAGATAAATACCGTAAGATTTTATTCACATGTGGGACCTAAAAACAAACAAACAAACAAACAAAAACAAATGAACAAACAAAAAACAGAATCAGACCTATAAAGAACAAACTGATGATTGCCGGCGGGAAGGGGGAGGTAAAGATATGGGCAAAATGGGTGAAGGAAAGTGGGAGATACAGGCTTCTAGTTATGGAAGGAATAGTCATGGAAATAAAAGGGCATTGGGAATATAGTGAATGATACTGTAATAGTGTTGAATAGTGACAGATTTTAGCTACATTTATAGTGAGCATAGCATAACATACAGAGATGTTAATACACTATGTTGTATACCTGAGACTAATGTAACATTGTGTGTCAAGTATACCCAAATTTAGAACATGAATAAATGAGCAAATAAACAGATTAAAGTGGAAACCAAGTTGTTTTCTATAGTCATTTTACTTAATATCCAATTTGTTGAGGTCTGAAGTATTGAGAATTTGAAATTATTTTAATAACACTAGAAGAGTTTATTCCATTTAGTAGAGCTCGTGACATGTTTAGTAATAATTTCTATGTAATCTACATTCTTGAAAATATGTAGCTTCACTTCTGAATAACAGCTAGTACACATCTTACTGCACTGGTCTCTGATTTCTCTGCAACATTACCTTCAAGAAATCATGAAACATGTTGATTAATACTGGGAATATTTGTTTATGCCAAAGTAAAACTTTCCATTGATTTCACATTCATAGAGACCAATGGCCTTTAAGAAAAGGGATATAAAAGTCTTAAAAAATACACAATGGCTGAATTTACTTTGCCATGAAATGTACTTTTTAAAACATCAAATAAAATTTCTCTCCCTTCTTTTTTTAGTGTCTCATCTGAAGCCACAAAACTATACCTGATGATGAACTGTCATATTTACACGAACATATGTGTTATCTGATAGGGAGGAGAAGAGTTAAAATCTATAAACATGATCTAAAAGCTGATATTCTTTCAAACAGAATTAATTTTAAGACTTAGAAAGTAATGTTATAAAATAGAAGAGATAACTTTTTTACAGAATATTTTAAATCTGATTATAAAAATGAAAATTATTAACAAGTGGAAAAGAAATAATATAACACCTGTGAATTAGAAAGAAGCTGAAGAAAATCCACAATGAGACCAAAAGACTACTAAGAAGTACAAGTATAAATAGAAAAATGTACTAAAGAAGTTAGGATTTAAATGTACTAAAGAAGTTAGTATTTTATTTAAAGTTCAGATTGAATTAAGAATAAAACCTTTAGAGTTTATTAAAAGAAAATCTACATGCATGGTAAATATTAGATATAATGACAGAATTACCTGAGTATTGGGAAATAGAGAAAACAGGACCATAGTATATAAAGGTACTGATTCATATACTGATAATTAAACACATTACAGTTAGACCTAGTAGAAACCTAAAGAACAATACTTATATGATCTGGAGCATAGTTTGCATTCTGTACATAAATTGACTCATTTCTTTTTGCAAATACAATTTTCTTTGAAAACACCTATATTCATTCATTTATATATTGTCTGCCGCTGCTTTCATGCTACAGGTGCAGAGCTGATAGAGTTGCGACACAGGTCCTATGGTCTGCAATACCTAAAATGTTTAAACTCTGGCCTTCAAAGAAAAACTATGCTTACCCATGGTACAGAAAATAAAAATAGATCTCAAGGGAGAGATATTTCCAACAGTGATACTATTACATAATTGCAACAAAGAGTTGTGGTTGGTTTTCATGGCAGAATCAGATTGATATATAATCCTTATGCTGGTGAAAAAAATGAGCAAAGTTATCAAGGGATATTCTTTGGTGATGGTGGAAGTGTGAGGGGAGGAAGAAACTGGAAAGAAGGAAGGAAGGAAGGAAGGAAGGAAGGAAGGAAGGAAGGAAGGAAGGAAAAGAAAGGTGAGGAGGGAGGGAGGGAGAAAGGAAGGAAAGAAGGAAGATAGGGAGGAAGGAAGAGAGATTTTAAAGAATTGGTTCATGTGATTTTGGTTCATGTGATTGTGGAAGTTGGCAAGTCCAAAATCTTTGGTGTAGGTGGACTACTGGCAGAATTCATCTTCCTTTGGGGAGATCAATCTTTTTTATATTAAGGTCTTCAACTGATTAGATGAGGCCCCCCACTCTGGCTTCCAAGGTTAATACTATCCTCACTTACCTGAAGCAGGTAGTAGTGGGCAGGGATTGTTAAATTATTGATTCCCAGAACCCATCCATGGAGAATCTTATTTATTTGATGTAGAGGGGGGTACTGAGTGTTTCCTTAAACTCCACAGGTGCTTCACATAGCCAGCCAGAGTCAAGAACTATAGGGTTAGGCAAAACTTATGACAAGATAGTTTACCCCCATTACCTTGTTATAATGCATTTTGATACAGGCTCACAGTGGAGTGTGTTTCATTCAGAGTTTAGCAAATGCATTTTACCAGTAAACCTTTATTCTTACATGATCTATTAATCAACATTTCTTAAAGTAGATTGTGATTTGCAGCTCTAGCCCAACACTTTCATTTACCAAAGAGAAGATGAAAAGTTAGGAAAGTTAAGTCATTTCTCATAGGCACACATCTTAATCTCAGAATTAAATCTAAGACTTGTGTTTCCTTTCTTTCTCTGAACCTCTTTTCCTTCTTCTTTATATAATAACTTAATATTATTCCTCCTGAGTCTCCAGTCAATTTTCACCTGTGTCTAGATTACTGCCATCAGGATCATTGTACATTTAGTTGGGGAATTCTTCATTGCTATGGTGGGTACAGAGTTTACTTCGAATGCACTGTGACAGGGAATAATTTATCTCTCTCATTACCATTCTCTTTAAAACACCACTTCAGGTGCCTGAAAATCAGCTTCCTAGTCAGTGTTAACTGCTGAGGCTCTGACAGAATGACAGTCCAGAACTGGCTAATCAGAGGGTGTAAATGATGTCAAGGTGATAGTCACTACTCTATTAGTGTTTGCAGAAGGAAGCTAAGAACCTCTACCCATGATTCTTGGAGAAGTTTTATAAGAACCAAGCCCATTTTTATCATGATGTTTAAATAAAGCATTTTAAGAAGTGCAAATAATAATACTTCATGGTCCCAAATGTTCTCCCTACTGCTGCTTGAAGATTTAACAATTCTCATCTGAGATGTGACTATTTGATGGTTTGGGTGATACATTATGGAGGAGCCAATATGATTCACATTACCAAAGTTTACAAATAATTACTTAAAATATAAATTGCATGTTATACAAGTTTGTTATGAAATCTATCATCCCCTTTACATATGCTCAATATGCTATTTTTAATGGAAGAGAGAAAGGGGTAGATTTTTCAGGTGTACATAAGAGTTTGCTACACATGTGATGTCTTCCTGTGTAGGTAGCCAATAAAAGATGAGAGCCACTGCACAAAGGAGGTTCTGACACATTTTATTTTTGGCACACCATTCACTATTTACTTGTGAAATTCCATACATACACACACGTACATAAATACATACATCAGGCCTCCCCCGATACACATCACAGAATCAAAAACTATAAATCGCCATTAGTGTCTTCCCATCTCCGAAATATTTCATTCTAGGTTTGAAATTCTACCAAAAAAATCTATAACTTCTCTGAGGTATAGATGTTTTAATGCCAAGCAAACTCACAAAGGAATTGACATGACCAAGAAACATGCCAGGATAAGATCAATATAATCTCTTTTCTCAGCAGAGCAGGCATACAATGAAGTCTATGGTATGTATTCTGTCATATTTACAAAGATACTAGAAGGTCCCTTGATGACCCAGACACTTACTATTTACAGTGCTTCATACATCCACTCTTTGAGTAATAATGAGTTTCACTATATTTTCTCTAAGTAGCAAAGAGTTCCAGAGTATATCAAAAAGGGAAAGGATTGAAAGCTGATGCCCCAAATTCTAGTCTGGGACCAATTTTGTTGTTCTATAAGAATTTTTTTTCCCCAAATTAAATAATTATATGTTCTTTAATATTAATAATGAGAAATTAGCATATGGACAAGCTAGCCTGAATATTCTCTCACTACATGTTTTACAAGGTCATAACTAAACTTAATGCACCCATATATAAGATTTGTTGATCTTCTAGAGACTTTCAGTTTTATGTTGTTGAATCCAGGGCATTCAACTGCAGTTTCAAAGTCAACCTATGCCTGCACCGATATTGATCTACATCAGTTTGGTCTGGTAATATTATTTCTCTTGTGATGTGGTTTAACTTTTTACCATAATATAGATTCACTCCAACTTGGAATGCATCCAGGGTTCAGATGGCTGAAGGGAGAAAAATACTGAAGAAGCTACTTGCACCTACAGGCTACACCTACACATTAAACTCTCTGCACAGTCGGCTTGGGTGAAATTAGAGAGAAAACTGCCCAAGCATGTCAAATGTTTAAGCTTTAAGACCCTGGGTGGAATGAAACAAAAGAGGAAGGAATCCAGGGGTGCTTTAGCATAATCAAGCTGGCTCATGCCACTGAAGGCACAGCTGGGATTGAGAGTTTACTGCTGTGAGGAAACTTGTAATTGTATTCCAGTCCCACAGTCACCAGTGGACACATGTGTGTGTGCGTGTGTGTGTGCGCGTGTTAAATTTTCCTGCTAAGAAAGCAGAGGAAAAACAAATACTACAGAAAGTGATGTTTCTCTCTCCTTTTTTTGTAAGTGTATAAAACTAAAAGAAAAATGCTCTTCTCCCACTCCTTCAACTTCACTTTTGACACACTTTATAAGGCTGCTTGGTGTCCATCACCGTAAGACCCTTTCAATCAATCTGAAAACCTATTAGAGTATTCCAAAAGTACACTGGAATGTAGTCATACTGTACTTGAAATGCCTTGTTTTTTATGTAAAAGACACACTGAGACTGAAGATTTTTTTGCTTATGCTTAGGGTCCTCAGTACCGGTCAAAGGTGCCAACCAGCAAACCAAAGCATTGGATTTAAGCCCAGATATTAAGAAAGCAACATTCTACTTTCTTTCCCTACACTCCCTATGCTCCCATTTTAATGGTTTTCTCAATTCATTTCCATTTGGCGATTGAGCCATTTTGCAAAAACAAATGACAGTAAAGCAGAACTCATGAGATGATATTTGGATGGTACTTTTTGGAAATAAAAAGCTATTCATTGTATCTAGTACCCACTGGCACATCACATATCCACTTACCAGATACATTTATGTCTACTTCAGAGATAGGAGTTAGAATTAAATAGGTGGTAGGGGCAAAAATTATACACTTCAATAAAGAGAGATAAAAAGAGATTAACTGGTTACGTTTCCAAAAAAAACAAAAACAAAAACAAAAACAAAACATGATACAAGTCTATAGGAACAAACAATTTACACATTAAATACTCCTGCAAAATAGTCATGCTATTTAGCCTACTACAACCCAATTCATACCAAAACAGTAAGTGCTTCCTAACATTTGTGACAGACGGTTATCTAAACAACCAAAGTCAGTTATGTTATATATTAATCACTGTAAAAAAAGATATGCTTAAATGAATGATTTTCTATAATTTCCCATTACTACTCACATGTATTCCATTCTCCCGTAAACATAGTCATATTTTCACCTTAGTTCACAGCTTAAGATCTGACCATTAAGGAAGTCATATAATTTCAAGTGTGCTTGGAGTTATTCCTTTCCCTTTTGATTAGCAGAGCTATGCGTGACATTCTGTAGGAATGTCTATGTACTAAAAAAGTAAACAGGACATAGGTAAAATTATGCAGATAATGATGCTACATCTCTAGAACTGGATTTCATTCTAGAAGTATTACTACTACGAGGGAGATATGAGTTTAAAGTCTGACTCCAGGTTAAGCAGTTGGGAGGAGTTGGCCATACTATATACGTTTTCAATGCCTTGGTCTGCTTGTTGATAAATACTACTTACCCCATGGAGTTGTGAACTTGAAGAAATGTATGTCAATCATGAAAAGTATAGCTACTGGCATATGGTGAAAACTTAATATAAGTATTTTTATTTGTTGTTAGTATGACACTATTAAAATTATTATGAGATACTTAATTGGTTTATTTGCCCCGTTATATAATCTGCTTATCTATATGAAAAACCTAGGACATGTTAATATATGTAACTCATCTCTCCCTTTAAAAGTTAGAACTTCACCTCCTAGAAGTTGTGGATTAGGTTGAATGGACTAACACTTGAATTATTTCAAACCCTCATTCACATTTAAAGCCAATGAACCAGTTAATTATTGTATTGCAGCCAAATCTGCTAGGATTTTTTTCAAATGACTGATTTAATGTTTGAATTTTTGAGATTAAAAAAATAATTAGGGAAGGATTTAAACTGGAAATATCTTGTATGTATTCAGATGCCCAACCCAAAGCAGTATAGCCCATCAATAAAGTAACTGATTCTGATATCTGACAGACCAAGTCCTAGTTACAACACCATCACTTACAAACTGGTACTTTGAGGAAGAAAAAAAAATTATCTTCTTTGTTTTCCTCTTCTGTAGAGTAGGGATAATACTGGCAACAGCTTCTTAGTGTTTCCTTAAGGACTGCTTTCAGCATATATCAGGTGATAATAAGTGTTCAATAAATATTATTGGTTTCTGTTGCCACTATTGTGTGTGTGATACATTAACAATCTACTTAAAGCTATATAAAAAGAGGGGCACCTGGGTGGCTCAGTTGGTTACGCATCCAACTTTGGCTCAGGTCATGGGAGTTCAAGCCCCACTGTTGGGCTCTATGCAGACAGTTCAGAGGTTGAATCTGCTTCAGATTCTGTGCCTCCCCTGTTCACATGCTCTCTCTATCTCTCTCTCAAAAATAAATGAACATTATATATTTTTTTAATTCTAAAAAGCTGCATAAAAAGAGAAAATACATTTAAAAATTTGATTTAATAAAGTAATAGAAAATACATTTGAGCCCTCGCTGTGAGGAGAAGGTGGAGGAGGAGGCTGCTTGGGGAGATTGCGCAGTGAGCTGGACCGAGGAGCTACTACTTGGTTTCTGACATGGATGATGAAGAAGGGGAAGGATATGAAGAAGATGATGAAGATGAAGGACTGGAAGATATTGATGAAGAAGGAGATAAAGATGAAGGTAAAGAAGATGAAAACAATGATGAGGGGGAAGAAGATATAGAAGATGAAACAATGATGAGGGAGAAGAAGGAGAGGAGGGTGGAGGAGAAGATGACTAATGGAACACTGATGGATTACAGCCTTCCTTTTTTAATTATCTCCAGTCCCCCGGAGCAATTTGCAGTCCTTTTTTTTTTCCCCTCCTTTTCCTCTTGTGCTCATTCGCCCTGTTTTTTGAAATTTCTTTTCTCTTCCTTTATACCATGGTTCCAAACTTATTTTGGGGGGAAATACCTTGAATACAGTGGGAAGAATACAGAATGCAGAATACAGTGGGAAGAGAACCTCTATCCCTTTCTGTTCCAAATTCACTTTATCTCTTCCTGTCTCAACAAAACTTTATGGAGTCAACACCACTGTGCTCTGTGGGAAAAAAGAAAAACCTTCTGCTCCCTTGTCTCTGCTGCAAGCTGGAGGGTGCTAGGCTCCTGTGTAGTAGTTCATAGAATTCTAGCTTTTTTTTCTCCTTTCTCTGTATATTGGGCTCAGAGATTACACTGCGTCCCTGGGTAAATATGGACAGTTAGCATTTACCAACATGTATCAGTCTACTTTCTCTTGTTTAAAAGAAAAAAAACTTAAAAAAAATTGGGTTATAGAAGGTCAGCAAAGAGTGGGTTTGAAATGTTTGGGTGGGTTAAATGGGCATTTTGACCACATGGCTTCTGCTTTGGCATGTCTAATTGTGATGTTTAACGGACATCCTTGCAGCTAAAGATGACACTTTTAAAATAAGATTCTCTCCTAATGATAATTTGAACCCTGCCACTTGATGGGAGAATCAGCAGAACCCACAGGATCTTATTTGGAATTGACATTCTCTTATAATTTTGCTCCTGTTTACTTTTAAATTTTCTTTTTGCTTCACTGGAAAGGAAAGATGATGCTCAGTTTTAAAGTGTACAAGTTGGGGGCGTCTGGGTGGCTCAGTCGGTTAAGCGTCTGACTTCAGCTCAGGTCATGATCTCCTGGTTCATGAGTTTGAGCCCCGTCTTGAGCTCTGTGCTGACAGCTCAGAGCCTGGAGCCTACTTCAGATTCTGTGTCTCCCTCTCTCTCTCCCATTCCCTGTTCATGCTCTGTCCCTATTTCTCAAAAATAAATAAACATTAAAAAAAATAAAAAATAAAAGTGTACAAGTTGCTTTGTTACACTAAAACTAAATGTGTACACACACACACACACACACACACACACAGAGGAAACTACATTTGAAATCACATTTAAATCTACTAAAATATTTATTATCTGCATACTCAAAAAATACAGTTATGATCTCTTTTAAATTTCATAGTATATTTTTACTATACCATTACATTAACTTTTTGCTTTATAGATATGATTATAAAGTTTGGACAGTTCTTATTTTCTTGATTTAATGAGTTTAATATAAATAAAATATCTAATCAGGTCTTTCCTTAAAAACCATCTCTTCAATTATTGTAAAAATTTATTTGCCACTTATTTCTCTCTTTAGCATTTATTGGCATATGATGTAGATCTGTTTTTCTATTTTGTTTTTAATTCTCTGTCTCCTTCAATAGAATACAAGCTGTGTAATGAAAAGGAAATATTTTGTTCATTGATATGTTTCCATGACTTAGACTGTTGCCTGGTATTTAGTAGACTGAATAATAATTTGTGGAATGAATAAATAAATGAACAAGATAATTGTATATAATAGACTTACAGCTAATAGACAAAGGACTAAATAAAAAAGAGAAAGAATTTTCATCTATACATATTACTTCCCAGTTATGCTGCCACTTTTGAGTAGCCAATACATGTTTCCTTTCAATAAAACTTAAAAAAATAAGCTTGTCAAAATGTTATTATAAAAATATTTCATGAGCTTTTAAAAGGGAGAAAAATATTCCTAATATCATCCGACCATCTAGAAACAATGACAGTAAATAACATTTATTGCACCCTTGCTTAGTGCCTGGCCCTGTGCAAAACATATCACATAGTTAATCTACTTTAAACTCAATAAAACTATAAGGTACAGGTAATCATCACCATTTTTTAGATGAGAAAACTGGGATACAAAGAGAATTAGCAACCTTCCAAATACATATAGTTAAAGGGGTAAGGCAGGATTCCAAACCTAGATTGTTTGCAAATCTCAGCTCTTATACTACATTTTTAAACCATTTTTGTCTGTTTTACATATATGCAGACTTCCGCAGGCAGTTTATTTTAGATGTTTTGTGGTGTTTTATACTAGTTTTATGAAACCAATTCTGAGCATTCTCTTATGCATTACACATGCAACATTTCATTTTTAAACTGATGAATTCTATTCATTAAACAATTCTTTCTTTTGCTGAAGACTTAGATTATTTACTCTCTGTCAAAAGGTACTGGTTAGTTTATTATGATAGTATGATTGAAGCAAGACTGTTCAGTATAGAAGGGTATAAACATTTTTAAACTTTAATTTCTGTTGCCAAATTTTGTTTAAAATATATGTTTTTATTATTGCAAACACTATTTTTAATACTTATTTTAAATGCCCTTAATTGTCTTTTGGTATGACCATTTTCTTTAAATTCCATCTTGAAGGTGAAAGATAATGTGATATTTTAACTTTTCTGTTTAACAAGATTTTACATCTTTAACTGCTTTATTCCTTGTGAATTGCCTTTGTGAATATCCTTTCACAGTTATTTGTTTTCAATTTTTTTATAGTCTTAATATTTTTCTATTATTTAGAATTTTAAAAAATTTAATACCAGACTAACTTTGGCTTTTAGTCTTTTTATTGTATTTGGTAATACATAGGAGATTTAGTGTTTAGTGTAGTTACATTTGTAATTTTTTCTCTGTGAGCTCCATTTCTATACTTTAAAATTCTTCCTTAGGACAAAATCAATTCTTCCTTTTTACTTATGTCTGACATACTGAATTCCTCAAATAATATGAAATCTATTTTAGTATAAATATAAAATTGTCACTAATTAACTAATTGTTACATCACTGTCTATTGATTTATATTTCTATTCCCTGATGAATTTTGATGATGCTAAACAACAAAATTTCGAGTAAATTTAAAGATCAAATTGGTTTTATTAAATAATTCATGAATGGGGCAGGACTCCATGCAGCAAAAAAAAAAAAAAGGAGAGCTCCAAAGGGCTACAGAAAGGGATTGTTTTTAAAGCAGGGCAAGGAAGTCGTAAACAAAAATAAGGATTATTTTGAACAAGGTTACTCCCCTCTGAGGGACAAAAGAGTCTTATTACATGGATCACCTCACAGGTGCTAACCTGAACATTTCAGACTGGCCAGTTAAGATTACACAACTGTGGAAGGTTGAAACTGCAATTAGGTTAGGTATTAAACCCCGATTTGGTGGGTCTAACACAAGTGACTCCATGTGGGGCCTGTGGTTCTCTTTTTAAAAATGACATCCTCTTTATCTGTACAAGTTTATATATGTGGTTTTCTGCTTCTGGACAATTTTGCTCTTTTGATCTTTATTTCGATTCCTTGCAATTAGCACTTTCTTATTACAGTTTTGTATGATTTATTATCTAGTAGGGAATATCTTTTATTTTTATTCTTTTTCCCCAAAATGCTAATGGTTGGTCTCATTAAGTTAATTTTCCAGATGTGCTCTAAAATTATTATGCCAAACCCAAATAATCTCTACTAAGTTTTTAATCAGAACTGTGTTCAATATATACTCTAATGAATAACTGGAACTATTCAAATATTCAGAATTCTTTTATGCTTCTCAGTAAGATTGTGTAGTTTCTTCGTATTGCTTTTGATCATCTTTTATAAGATTGGATCTGTGTATATGGTGCTGAAATATATGTTAAAGACACAAGCTGGAACCAAACCTAAGCAGTGGTAAAATTCATAAGGTCCCATAACCATGGATGTTACATCCTAACTATGGAGGTGATGGCACCCAGGATTCAATTAAATATCAAACTATCTATGTGGTAATTCTCAAATAAGTCCCTCAGCCTCCTCACTCACCACACACACACACACACACACACACACACACACACACACACACACATGCATGCGTGCACAAACACATGTACTTGGTCCAACCATTCATTGGTTTGGACCCAAACCCATGAAATATAAATCATTGTAGTTTCACCTTTGTCAAATCCCCATGGAAGCAGTTAGGCTAATTAGTTTTAAACAAAACTCAATAGATGCGGGTTTTACCATGCCAAAGTGGAGTGTAATCAATAGAATGTGGTTTGAATCCTAGTCTTGCTTTCACAAAGGTGTATTGAGTAAGGTGTTTACTACCTGTAACTCAATTTTTCTCATCAGTGAAAGTGGCAAAATAACACAATTTATAGGACTGTGGTAAGGTTTAAATGAAGTAACACTGGTAAAAAAGTATTTACAACTGAGTCTGAAACACAGCCTTTGATGCACGTTGGATATTATTATGTAAATATGGGCATTTAGGGAAAGAGAAGAGGACACAAAGAGCATAATACCTTTCTTTTAAATCACAATTCTAATGGCTAGACTAACAAACATGAATATAGCTTTTAAAAAATTTAAAAAATAAAGGTAACTAGTATAAAGCATCCTTTTGCAAAGAATTCTTTTAAGAACATAGCACATAAGTCTATCAACATAAAAAAAGAAGGTTTTTGCTCTGAGAAGTATTTCCTGTCTTATCCTCTTTGATTAAGTCTTACCTATTGGGTTTAAGAAACAGAGAACCTTCAACTATAAAAGATCCATAGGCATAGAAAAACTCATGGTCAGGAGGAGGTTATAACACACATAGTTTTTCAGCTTTTGTCTAATTTTATAAGTGAGGAGTTGAATCCTGGAATAAGAATCTCTGAACTTTCTGGATAAGTATCCTACTAAGGAAAATAATTATATTTAAATTTTAAAATGTAATTTATAATTGCCTATTTACACACATATATATACATATGTACATATATTTGCAAGTGCATATGCATAATTGAAGTAATAAAATACACATATTTTAAACATAAGAAAAAAGAACAGAAACAATCTTTTACACAACTTTCAAGTCTTCAGGCTTCATCCTATTGTTAGTCAATAACTCACAGTAAAATATACACTGAGGGTGAGAGCCATTAATAAAAGTTGGGGATTCAAATGCATATTTCCAATAGACTATGATATTTATATTAAAAATAATTCAAGAATTTTTAAAATTTGATTAGATCATCATTTTGTCTTCTTGCTCTTGTTTTTAATTTCTTAATGTGGGTGACAGGAAATTCACATTCAAAGTACAGGCATGCCAGGTTTTCCATTTTCTCACTGTGCTTACATATTTAGTATTATCTTATTTCCGTGCTGTTTTGCTAAAGATTTTTCCCAGGCATGTTTGCATTGAAATTTTATTAATTAAAATTACGTGCTATGACCTGCAAATTTAAATTGGAAGAAACAAGTTGTAATTAGTTGAAATATGCTAAAAGCGAACTGAAGAATGAAAGTACCCCTGATAACCTCTGCCCCCAAACGTGGAGGATGTTCACTCTTCCCTGGTGACTGTGCGTTTCATCTGCCATTGTAGCCAAGTGAATTTGCTGCTGCCATACTTATGTTAAAAACTGGCAATGTTAACTTTTTTATTTGTTAGTTAAAAACAACTTTAGCTAAGAATAAGTTTTCTTATCTTCTATCTAAATCGCACTAAATCATGACATATACCACACTGATAAAAATTAAATTCTCCACTCACTTTAGACCATTCCCCATAATGTTAAAGTTTTTAAATTCCATAATTTGCCTTAAGACTTAGAAATTAAGAAATTCTAGCTATGGGTGATATACCTGCACTTGGAAACTCTGTGTGTCTGACTAGCACCGGGAACGTGTGGCAGATGGGAGCAAAGATCCCCCCTTTCTGCCCTTCTTGAGAAGCTTTTCCCACCTCCAACCCTTCATCTATATTAAAACATATTCAAATATAATTAGTGTAACATTAAAATGGAGGAAATTTGGTAATTGCCAGTTGTTTTGTAGCCATGGTTACATCAAAGATTTATAGCAAGTAACTCCAGGCTGGGCACGAACAAGCAGTTAGCAGGAACAGCAGTAAGAAAATGTTTGTGTGCATGTGCAGGTGTGCTGACATGAATGTTTGCCAAAAAAAAAAAAAAAAAAAAAAGAAGAAGAAAGAAAAAGAAAAAAAAGAAAGAATATTCGGTGACATTTAAGGTGCTAATATCTGGAAGTCAACCTTTAATTTGACAGCTTTTAGTGCTAGTTAATTTCATCCATCCAGGCGAGGTGTAGGAAATTTGCAGCACCTTTAAATTATCACGTTTTCCACACTGCCTGGGGCCTATGTGGGATACCTGAACCATACATTTTTTTTTTACCTTTTTTTTTTCAGGTCAGTTGAAGTAAAACTTTCATTCCCTTTCTCAGACAATTAATCTTTAGCTAATTGAAGCAGGGATGCTGCAGGATGGGTTTCACTGGGGCCTGTAAATCTCATTTAGCAAAGTGAATTCAAGGCACATGCTGCACCTAATGATGTGACAGGTGGACTGCACCGCAAGACAGCAGCCTCGGAAAAGTTGATTCTCATTAGACCCGCAGAGTCCTGCAGTCAGTTTTCTGATGGCTGAAGAACACTAATCGCATCTGTTTGCTACTGGGGTGGGTGGGGGAGACAGGGAAGTTGCAGGGTTGGGGGGGGTGGACTGTGAAGGAAAGAAGAGAAGAGGAAGGGGCAAAATTCACTTCTTTTCTTTCACGAGTTAATATCCTTGACTCCTGCCCAAAAACCCAGCAGGTCTACCTCCCACCAAGTGATCAGCCTCCGTTCTGCTGACTCCAACAGGGTGCACCCTTTTTCTAATTAACTAAAATGGCTATGGAAAGCAAAGGAGGCCTTGTGTTGGGTGAACCAATTATTTTGAAGGGTATTAAGTCATCAGATTTACTTTTATCTTGATTGCATTGTGGAAATCGTGCATAATTAATGGTGGGAGCTTATTAGGAAAATGATTAGGCAAATTACACAGGTGTCGGATGCATTTTTTATGATAAATTTGCTAGAACAATCCTGCAATTCCATCTGTTCAGCTCACATCAGAATGTCACTCTGAAGAAATTAATGGTGCAGAGTTATACAAAGTTACTAGAAGCTTTGGTGGCAGATTTAGGTAGTATATGTGTAAATATATAAATATAAATATATAATACCCAGTAATTTACTAATAAGCATTTGATGTTACAGTTCAATAAATTTCTTATTTAATCTTGAAAGGAAATGACAGTCAGATAGAAACAAAGAAGTAGAGCAAATGTAAACCTCATCTCATCAGTTTGATGTGTCTGTAAATAAAAATAATCGCAAGCTATGATAATTCTTTGCTTTGCATGATGACTGCAGACAAGCTACCAGCTCACTACTAGTATGAATCCTTGTGTTTTGTCCCCAAATATCCAATTTTACCTGCAGCCTTTCCCATTTTCAATTTCCTTTCAATTCTAAATGAAGTCACCTTAGCAGTCACACTTTATCAGAAGCCCTTATATAAATAGTATAGCTACTATATCCATATAAACCTATCATTTACTATTTGAGGAGCCACCTTCCAAAAGTTGAGTCAAGGAACAGAATTGCTAGGAGCTTTCATTCCACCTGGTCATTGTTAGCTGGGGTCAACTGCCACTCTTGCTCACCTATTTATTTATGATCAAGTAATGCCATATATTAATATTCTCTAGTCTACCTGATACCATGATATAAACCACTAATCTGAAATATGAGGTCTAAAAATATTTAGACAGGATTAAGTGTCAAAAAGCCAATATATTTCAGAGTGTGTTTTTTAAAAAGAAATGTTAAACCCGTTTTTTTCTTATAACAAAAAAGTAAATTCTAAAATAACATTCAAAGTGTATACATATATCAAACGCATGAGAAAACGCCTATAGCTTAAATTATTTTTCCTTATTAATAGCACTGGACTGGACTAATAGCTAATTACACTTGCTGTTACATGACGTTATGAAAAAAACTATTATAATCTTAGCCTTTGGTCTCTTCAAATTCTAAAGAAACTCAACAGAACTACTATGAATGTTGACATTATATATTGCCCAGCAGAGTGATGCACCACAGCAGCATTTTTGAGTTACAAGACTCAAGGTATTCCAGGTTAATGGGAAGAAACAACTTCCAGATTCCATATGTACTTTGTTAAGCTAGATATTTTCAACCGCCTGCTACATAGCTGTCTGATTTTCCTACAAAATGCTCAAACTCAACAAGATAAAAATGAACTCATTATCACTACTTCCAAAATAGTTCCTGCATTTATATATACGGAATTATTTAACAAATACCATTATATCCCACCCAATTAACTAGACTTGAAATTCGAAAACCATCTCTTTCCTCAGTTTTACACAAACGTCCAATTTACCACAAAGTCCTGTCACTTCCACCTCTAGAGTATCTTTCAGTATCCTCACTAATACCAGCTCAGTTCAGAATCCATTGTTTTTCATTTGCATAATTTGATAGTATGAAATAAAAATTCATCTTTCTTAGAAATCATCCATTCGATTTGATGTTTTGCCTACTTCTCTAGCCTTGCCTTTGGCCAACTCCCCACCATCACCCTGAGTGACCTGTGATTCCTTGAGTACACCTGCATTTTAGTGCCTCTTTGCAAGTGTTATTACCTCCACAAAGAAGACTGCTCCTTATTGTTCTGCTACCTGAATATTATTCCTTACTCATCAGGTCTCAGAATAATATCATATCCTCTGTGAAACTTTCCTGAATCCCATATACGCAGTTTTTAACTTTTCCACTGTGCTAATATAGTTCTTTGTATTTAACTCAATACTACTATTTTCCTTATCATGTCTGTCCCTTCCACTTATATGTGAATTCATTGAATAAAGGGATCAAATCTCACTTGTCACTCTATAGCTATTGCCCAATATATTTTCTAAAATGTACTCCATAATAAATGACTATCAAGTAAATGAATCACAGAATATTTGTAGCATGACATGGCTGAATGGTAACACCTCAACCTGCTTTATCCAGAGGAGATGTTGCTTCATGGGAAAATGAATTGCTGAATAATAGAGCAAGACATTTTATGCTAGTACACAAAGCAGAAGTGAAAAACCAGGGTAAGTTATAATTTTCTCTTATTGATATCCTTCTTACACACACATACATACACGTTTTTGCTCACTCACCACAGGAAGCACAGGGAAAGGGTGTTCTCTGGTAGCAGCAGCAGAGAGCTGTTTTGAGTGCACATGTGATCTTGATACTCAGAATGTATATCAGGAGCAGCAGCACTGGGATCTCCTTGTTAGAAATGCAAACTTTTAGGACAAATTTTATACCTACTAAATATCAATCTACATTTTAGCAATATTACCAAGTGATTTATAGCACATAAAGTTTGAGAAACATATGAAGACACAGCTTTCCCAAACTCAAGAGATTTATGTAGTAATAGAAATATTAAAATACTAATAGATACAATAGTTCGATATAGATGTGTTAAAAATTAACCCCCAACTTTGATCAACACCAAATGAATACTGATAAGTTACTAATAGATACAATAGTTTGATATAGATGTGTGAAAAATTAAACCCCAACTTTGATCAACAGCAAATGAATACTGATAAGTTTGTTTGTTTGTTTTTATATTAACCATAGGACCTCTTTTACACAGAGTGGCCTCTTACTATACAAGGGAGTGACTTCTCCCTCTCTTATTCCTATGGGGTGTGGATTAGCATGAAGAGAGCATGGCATGAGCATGCATTGCACAATCAAGGAGGATAGAACACAAGGATCAGGAGACAATCTTGACATGAGTATCATACTTGCCTACTTTTAAAAAAATGTTTTAATGTTTATTTCTTATTTTTGAGAAAGAGAGAGACAGAGCATGAGCGGGGCAGGGGCAGGGGCAGAGAGAAAAGGAGACACAGAATCAAAGCAGGCCCTAGGCTCTTAGCATGATGTGGAGCTCCAGCTCATGGACTGGGAGATCATGACCTGAGTCAATGTCAGACGTTTAACTGACTGAGCCACCCAGGCACTCCCATATTTGCCCACTTTTGAGCAAAGCTCATTTCTTAAAGACGTATGGAGTGGAAGAGTGGAAGTTAGTACCCTAGTCCTGTGTGTGTGTGTGTGTGTGTGTGTGTGTGTGTGTGTGTGTGTGTAATATAGTATACCCGCACCCGGTCACACACACACAACTAATAATGCTCAAGGGATTTAATATATTGATAAATATTTTGTTCTTTGCTATGATTCAGCCATTTTCAAATGATCTTTTTATTTTCTTCCTAAAATTTCAAATAAACAAATAATTCTTCCCAATACAATATTACTAGTATAGGACTAAACCGTATATAATCAGTTTATAAGTTGAGGAGCACTCTTGACAAAATAGGGCCTGAACAAATTATATTTCAGTCTAGATGTGTCCCAGAGCCACAACCTAAGGTCAGGCCTACCAAATAAAGGGAAATGGAAAATTTGGCAAGTATGTGAATAATTTTAACACCAAATACAATCTTTTCTCAGTTGACCAGATATCCAAGACAAACATTTGCTTTTATTCTCTCAGAATTGACAGGGCAATGTGCCTGAGTGGAGTTAGCTTAAAATTAATATTTCACTTAATTTAATTAATGAATGAAATAAGCATGAAGAAAAGATGATCTCAGAATTCAAATACTGTAAGCATAAGATTGTTCTTCATGTGTAAGAATTGGATTAGTTCTTTTTTGATTAGATCTTTAGATATCAGTCAGATCTTTTTGATATTAAACCTTTCTTTATTTCCTGAATATATAACTTTAAGTAGAATATGAGAAATGGACAAATTTTCATGGAACTGAGTTTTTTCTTCAGAGATATGTAAGGAATTTTGATTACTCTCATCATCTACCATATTGTTATGATCAGTGTAGAGTACAAAGTTTCCTTATAATTTTCCAAATATTTCATAGCATAATTCTTAGAATCTTACTACTATTATGCATTTCCCGATCATAGTCCTACATTTTGAGTCTAATTAGTACTGATTATGACAATAATAATCCTAATTCATTTTGGTTACCCCTAAGTTTTCAAAAACAATTTATAAGCCACGACTGTAGTAAATGCTTGTAAAGTGAAACACAAGTACTTTAGTGATTTTTTATATACGTTAGAATGCATAAAACACTAAGCATATTCAAATGTAAACTTATTTTCAACTATTTTCTTTTGCTGTCAATAACATAAATTTTAAGAATCAAACATTCTCCCTATTCTGACTATAATAACTCACCAAAAATTGTTATCTTGTCTCCAAAGAGCTCAACTGTGTAGTTTCATCACTGAGAAGAAACAATTACACATGTATCAACAAATGCAGCATGGAAAATGTTATTTTTCATTCCTCAATATTTCAGTGAATATACAACTATCAGTAACTATCTAATTCATTTTATTTTCACAATGAAGAGCAATAAAACACAATCGCTAAAGTGACTGGTTCTAAATAAACAATGTTTTTAGAAGTTCAGTACAGTTGACACACAATGCTACATTAGTTTCAGGTATACAACAGAGCGATTCAACATCTCTATATGTTGTGCTCTAATCACCGCAAGTGTAGCTACTGTCTGTCACCACACAACGCTATTTCAATGCCATTGACTATATTCCCTATGCTGGACCTTTTACTTCCATGACTTATTCATTTCATAACTGGAAGTCTACACCTCCTGCTCTCCTTCACTCATTTAACCCAGCCCCTTCCCCTCTGGCAATCACCAGTTTGTTCTCTGTTTTTACAGGTCTGATTCTGCTTTTTGCTTGTTTATGCATTTCCGTTGTTTTTTAGATGCTAGATATGAGTGGAATATATGTGGTATTTGCCTCTTCCAGTCTGACTTATTTTACTTAGCATAATACCCTTTAGGTCCATCCATGTCATCACAAATGAAACAATCTCATTCTTTTTATGGCTGTGTAACATTCCAGTGTGTGTGTGTGTGTGTGTGTACCACATCTTCACTATCTATTCATCTACCGATGGACACTTAGGTTATTTCCATATCTTGGCTATTGCAAATAATGCTGCAACAAACATAGGGGTGTGTATATCCTTTTGAATTAGTGTTTTCATTTTCTTTAGGTAAACACCCAGAAATGGAATTATGCTCAACATCACTAATCATCGGGGAAATCTAAATCGAAACTACCATGACAGATCACTTTAAACCTGTGAGAATGGCTGAAATCAAAAAGACAAGAAATAACAAGTCTTGGTGAAAAAAAAGGAACCCTTGTGCATTGTTGGTGGGAACTGATACAGCCACTGTGGAAAACACTATAAAGTTTCTTGAAAAAATTAAAAATAGAAATACCATATTGGTGTGGGACTTTGTATGAGTTCTTTTTCCTAGGCGCAGATCCTCATCTGCAAAGTGGGGACATTACTCCTATTTCTTAGAATTATTTTGAGCATTGAATAAGATAATACATGTCAAACAGTCCAATTCCACCATCATTACCATCAAACTTTCAGATTATGTCAGGACTGACAAAGAATGAGGACATCAATCTAGCAGTCATACTTCATTGTTTTAATTTCATTTTCATAACTACCCCAAAGTTTGATTCCTTAAAAAGAATAGTTAAAAAATCTTAGTTAAAAAATTAACTTTATCTCAAAATTTTCTCTCCTCTGTTTCTCTCTTGATCTTTAACTACAAATTATACATATTATCCTTAGCTTTATTTTATTGAAATCAAGTGCTGGAATTGACTTGTGTTTCCCATAGCTCTGAAAAAGAAAATTAGTTGTGAAATTATTTTAGAATCAGCATCCATATGATAAAGTCTGTACCTATCATCTTTGGATAGGAAAGACCCATGGCTAGCCTCAGAAACCAATGTTCATAGATAGCTCTTATAGAACCTTGGAAACAGTAATTGAATGTTAACAACAATAACAACAACAAAAACATTAAATTTAGGAAAGAGAAAAAGAAGGCAGTTATTTGAGGAAGCTCCAGTAGGGATTTCATTCACCATTAAAATATGTTCCAAAAATAAAGGCCCCAGGGAACTTAGATTAATCTATCATTTATCTTACCCACAAGGTGGATCTGTAAATGACTTCATTGATCCACAGCTGTGTTCAGTATCTTATACAACAGTTCAGGCAGAAATAAGATTGTGGGCAAAGGGGCATTAATGGAAAAGATTGAGCTGGAATTAGCTTCTCAGATTCGTTGCTAGTGTGTCCTGACAGCTTCCACCTGTTTGGTTTTAAACTTGAAGGAAATTTCTTCTTACATGATTATTACCATGGGATGCTGTTCAAGGCTGGAACTATTCCTTTCGTTTTTTCCAGTGGTCAAATAAAAGAGATTCCTACAGACTTATACTATCAAATAATTTCCTAGTCAATGTTCTGAAAGGTTTAAATAGTTCAGTGGCTCCTTATAAGGAACTTTAAAACTAGTTGGTAAAATAAAAATATAATTTTAAATTAAAGAAAAAAGGCAACTCATTTGAGAGACAACTGAAAGGAAGTACTATTCTGTGTGAGTAAATCCCAGGGAGGTCATAGCACAGATTCATGTTCCGTGGAATTCAGAACGCTTTCCAGATACTTTCTTAGTGTTCCTTCAAGATTGGAAAAGAAAACATATTGGCATTACACCCTGCTCATGGTAAAAGGAATACGTCTTACAGAGGTAGCTTTGGCAACACAAGGTTGCTACAAATACTCGACAATATCATCATCTCATCCACGTTGCTTTTACCTCCAGAACAATCCTGCTGGTATACATGTACAGAGATCACCTGAAACATCACTGAAGCAGTATTCTGTCTTTGTGTTTCAAAAATGAACTTAGTTTTGGTTCTGGAATGATAACGCTGAGAATCAGCCAGTTGAAAGATTTGCTGAATTTCCCATATTATTTATTCAGCCCAAATTTTTTTTATGGGAAAACAGTCTCGTTTTCCAATAAATGATCCAGAAAGATAGAGTGAGACTTCCATTCTGTCACACAGCTGAACTTTCCCTCTTTCCCAAAATAAGTTTCCTGTTTACATATTAACCAATGCACTTTTAAATTACTGCCTTTGCTCATGAGAGAATTGGGGCATGACTCAAATATTGACTAGACTTGTGTGCCTCTTAACCACTGGTTGCAAGTTGGATTGCCCAGGGTGAAATTCCATCTGTGTGGCCACTCGTGGGGAACATGGTATTACATCTCTTCCTTTTTTAGTTAGCAGAGATCACCTTTCTTTTCCTGTGCCACTTTACTTAAAATACTTTGGTATGAGGAATGAGAGAAGAGTGTGTATGGAATGAAAGGAAAGCTACGCATTTATAGTTTAAGCATCTTTAAAAAATGTAGCAAGAGGGGAAAAAAGTTACTCTGAGAGGGTAAAAACGTTACTTTGAGGGCCTAAAAAGTTCCTCCGAGAGCTCAGAAGGCTGTTATTTGGCCAAACCGAACTCCTTTAGGAAGGAGTTGGGAAAGGAGGAAAAAGAAATGCAAAATACCCTGCAGAGTAAATGAAAAGGAATTAGGAAAGGGGAAGGGGAGAGGAGGAGAGAGGGCAGGAGGGAAGGGATGGGGAGGGGAGTAGAGGGGAGAGGAAGATAGGGAAGGGGAGAGAGAAGAAAAAGAAAAGAGAAAGCAAATTCTGGACAAGACATAAAGATCTAACTATTGGGAACACATATTCAGTAATAACTTGCTGGCTGCAGTGCAAATAACTCTCTCTCCACACCGTTAAAAGCTTGCTATGCTATGTGTCGTGTGTGAGAGGTTTGAGTGAAATTAAAATAAAAAGCCTGAATTACAAGTGTAAATAGGCATAAATGAAACAAAGGACTCATGTAAAGTGAGATAAGGGAAACTGAAAGATTAACAGAAAAAGAATAGAGACCTTGAGGACAAAGGTTATAAAGAATTGACAAAATTTGTAGGGAACACATGGCATTCTCACCTGATATTGAGCAGGGACATCCAGCCAATTTAATTTAAATCTCAGAGCACAAGAGGATATCAGTTGATATTTGATTACATAAATTAAAAATAAGTCTTTTTTTCTGTATAAATCACTGAGTTAAGCATTTAGAGAGCTATGTCAGAGTTAAACTATGGTATACTACCTAATGACGGTACATATACATCTACGGTATATCTTCCCAAAATGAGATCCAAATGTAGTAGGAAATTTTCTAATTTTCTTATTATTTCATAAAAAATTAAAATAGGAACTAATTATATTATCTCTAAAAGTCAGGACTATTTCAGTACAAGTGGCAAAAAGCAAACATATACTAATGCAAATATGTAAATAAATGGTTGGCCTCTTTAACTGGTAAATTAAAGAGCTTTCATCTGTCACCTTTTCAGTCTGTTGGCTTGATTTTAAGGCAGACCTTCTCCATGTTGTGGTATTTATGGTCACCTGTAGCTATCCCAAGGAAAAAAATAATTTCATTCTTGAAAATATCAGCAAAAATAACCTTGGCTCAGTTTAGGTCATGTGTCTATTCTTTTTTTTTTTTTTTTAATATTTATTTGAGAGAGGTAGTGAGAGCACATGTGCATGAGCAGGGGAGGGGCAGAGAGAGGGGGGTTAGGAGGAGAGAAAGAGAGAGGGGATGAATCCCAACCAGGCTCCAAGCTGCCAGTGCAGAGCCCAATGCAGAGCTTGAACTCACAAATTGTGAGATCATGATCTGAACCAAGATCAAGGCCACTTAACCAACTGAGCCACCCCCAGCCCCCATATACCCATTCTTATTTCAATCATTGCAGCAAAGTAGACTCAAAATAATTGGAAAAGTATATAGGGTCAGGAATGCTAGAGTAATAATCTCTTTTCAAATTAATAGACTCCGTTCATTTATAATTATACAAATACAAAGTTTATAGTAAGAGTTTTAACATTTTCAAATTTGTTTCATTCACATGGGTTGATGTTTTATCAAAGAATCTATTTTTCAAAAGATATTAATAATGAATGAGAAAAAAACTTTATTAAACTTTCAAGAAACATATATGTAACTCCTTGGTTTTGTATTTTTATTTACAGCAGATTTATGTTATCTTCATATGATAATCTTTTATAACAGATGAAATTTTCATGGAAATGTGTACAGAATGTTACTCTCAAACTAGATTCTATAGTGTCTAATATTTTGCAAAGATAATACTTTAAAATTAGCAAAATTATGAAATGACTTACATATACTTTCTAGATAGTTCTTTTACTCTACTGTCATCATAAATTCACAATTAATACTTGGATTTTCTTGGTTAAAATTATTAATACAAGTAAATAGCAAAGAGATGGTTTGTTACTTTATATAGGGCTAGAATTTTAAAAGTTAATTTCCCCCTTTTTTTTCCTTCAAGTGAATACATATATATGTCCATATACACAGGAAAAGATAGGACAGGGAATAAAAAGAGTGAATTATGTTCAGCTATTCATGAGAAAAATATAATTGCAGTGGTAGCTTATCTAGGCATTATCTATAAACCTAAAAAAACTTGCATAACTGAAATAATTTTATGGTAACTCTAGTTCAAAGAACCGCCTAACTTTGTCCCAAATATGGAAACTTGGTTAAAGCAAACAAAATAATACATAATATAATTTTAAAGTTATATATTGAAGTTATCAATATTTATTTGCAATACACATTCCCCATTTAATCATAATCACAAATATAGAGCAGAAATTCATTGAAAGTCATTATTCACTTTAAAATGTGATTCTTTACACTATAGAAATATAGGGGAAAAAAGTTGATTTAAACTTATTTTCTGTATTTATCTGGAGGTTAATGGCATAAGGAAAAGATAATGTTTAGCTAGAAGAAAGAGATAAGGAGGATTCAACATGTCTATCTCCAAATATTTTAAGGATTTGTACATCAACAGACTAACCTAATTTCTATGACTAAAAAAATTATAGAATTGCAATAAATGGAGGGTAAAAAGTGAGGTTCTGGCTCAGAGAAATAGAAGAAATTTCCAGCAACCAGAGCCATTAAAAAATGGAATACAATGTTTTAGGAAATAATTCCTTGTCAATGGAATTGTGTATGATTAAATTAAATAGTTCAGATTTCACAGAGAGATTTCTAGGCTATGAATTGAGGTGTGGGCTACTTCTAAAATGTACTTCAAACCTCCTACTTCCTGGATACTGAAAGAGCGGACCTAGGCCGGCCACCTCCACCTTGTTCTGTGTCCTCCATCTTGAGTGACTACATCCCCAACATGGCCTCCTTTCCCGGAAAACCACAGAAAGGAATTCCGTTCAAACCTCAGACCACGCCTCCTCCCCTTAAGTAACTTCCCGCTCACCCACCCATTCAAACTTTCAGTTCAAACCACACCCGGCAACCTGCACAACGGGACTCTGTCCCTTCCCCAGCCAATTGGCTAAGGCCACAACCATCACCCCCCCAACTAGACTCAGGATAAATATCAGCTCTTCAGAAAGGCTTTTCTTGACTATCCTACCTACCCCCTATACAACCTTTGTGCTTTCAAAACACATGCTCTCTCTCTCTGGTATCTCACCACTGCATCGGTGCAGGTAGGGGAATGAACTCGAGCTAGCTCGAATAAAGGCTCTTTGCTTTTTGCTTTTGCATCAGACTCGGCTCCCTGGTGGTCTTTGGGGATCACGAATTCTGGGCATAACAATACTATTCATTCTTTCATCAATATTATGAAGATAGGTACTCTTCAAAAAGTTCAGAATAGATACTTACCAAAATCACTTAAAATAACTGATAAATAATTCATGAAACTAGAATGGGAAATCATGTTTTTAAAATAAACTTCTAATTTACATACCGACTCTCAGGAATAAAATTGATATTTTAATTGATAAGTAATTTATTTGTTTTCATTTTTTTGGGCGGAGAGGCAAGGTTTTAATACATCATCCATTCAGACAAGCTGCTAGCCAGTCAGGCAGCCACAAATATATATATATATATATTTTTCATTCATCCACAAATATATATAATGAGCAGAAATTATGTGCCAGACTTTTTGCTAAGAGCATGAGACATATTCATGATCTTGATAAACATGGCCCCTGCTACCATGCGGCTCTCATTCTAATGGGGAAGCCAGACCCAAAGCACATTAATAAATAAATTAATTTACATGCGGGTGGGGGTAGGTAGGATAGTCAAGAAAAGCCTTTCTGAAGAGCTGATATTTATCCTGAGTCTTGAAATTTGAGGTGTTAACTTTGTGAAAATAAGGGCATAGAGTATTCCAGAGGAGCAAGCATCAGCAAAATCCTTGGAGGCAGCAAAGAGCTGGCCAAATGGAAGATAGGAAAGAAAGCCTTTGATGGTTGAATTCAGAGAGAAGAGAATGACATGATATATAAATGTGGAAGGAGGCAGCTATCACATTCTGCACACATGGAGTTTGGATTTCATTTTATTTATTACTATTTTTTTCTTTTTTTTTAATGTTTATTTATTTTTGAGACAGAGACAGAACGCGAATGGGTTAGGGAGAGAGAAAGAGGGAGACACAGGATCGGAAGCAGGCTCCAAGTCTGAGCTGCCAGCACAGAGCCCAACTTGGGGTTCGAACTCACCAGCTATGAGATCATGACCTGAGCCAAAGTCTGACGCTCAACTGACTGAGCCACCCAGGCACCCCTGGATTTCATTTTAAATGCAATGGAAACCATTAGATATTTTTAAGTCAGCAATAAATATGATTTGATTGTTTTATAAAAGACTTCAAGAGCAGCTGAGTAAGGAATGTATTTAAAGTGAGAAAGAGTAGATGCATGGAGACAAGATGCAGAAAATGAATGGATTTCAGATAGAATTTCAGGTAAAACTGTTCAGATACGCTGGTGAATTTAACAGCTGTATTTAGGCAATGCTGAAACCAAGTAGCAATTGTGGAACTCTGCTGAATAATAAGAGTGGCATCCTCCCTTCAGTGGTAACAGCCCAACTATCACTGTTTGTTAACAATGAATTCCCATGAAAAAAGAGTCAAGAAGACTCACGGCATTTCCCCCAAATTAAAAGTAATATTGTTCCTAGTGAAAACAAACAAACTATATATAAATATGTGCAGTGATGGATGATTAGTTAACTATACTATATGGGACAAATTCTTTCTAAATGTATACATATATCGAATCATCACGATGCACACTTTAAATACTCACAAATTTGTCCATCATACCTCAGTAAAGCTTAAAAAAAGGATTATGCTGAGGTGATTGAATTGACACGAGTTTCACAAACTTCCTCAAAATTTTTCAAACCACTGTAGGTAGGGCTACCAAATTGTGTGACAAATCAGTTAACAATAAGTTAAAAGACAATAACACTAATGATTTACATCTGAATAGCAGTTTATCACAGTGCTTTCTCATTCTTTTTTCTTTCTTTCTTTTTTTTTTTTTTTCTTTTTTGAGATAGATCAAGTTGTGCAGCAGGGACTATCATCCTGTTTTATAGATAAAGTAACTAAGGGTCACAAAGGTTCGGTGACCTGCCTACAGTTAGAACAGCCTGGGTCCTCGATCATCGTTGGTCTTGTAACTCAACCATAAACCCAACTCAATATATAAAACTGTCCTCTCAATGCAAATTGGATCTGTCATGCTTTATCTCACGCCTAAACATGAATTTGTATAAAGTGACTATATTCATTTGCTTAAAGTGAGTATCTTGAAAATTCTAATACTAAGCTGGTAGGAATAGTCACAAAAAGAAGAGAATTTAGCCTCTTCAGTCAAACCTTGGCCTTTCTGCTTAGCCTGCAAATTAGTACTGATTGTGACCAAGGTTTCCATGGTATAGGCACTAGTCTCTCATGAACTGGACTTACACCATCAACATTTAAAACTGAAAGCCATTAGACTACAGTAACTTAGGTCACTGTTGTTATCATTAAAAATTTATGCAGCACTTTATATTTGGAAAGAGGTCAATGAAATGTAGACAGATTTGAGTGCTATTTAAATGGACAAATCTGTCCTGTCATCTCAGCAGCACAGAAGTTTCATAATACAGTTTTCCATTCGCTTTGATTTATGACAGAATACAGTATTTATAACATAGTGCACAGTTTAAAACATAGAGAACCTTCGCCCATACAAACCAGGAAAAACACCATGTTTTGTTTTGTTTCATTTTGAAGTAACAGCTTTATCATTAACTATTCTAGGACATCAGTATTGTTATAAGAGATCCAATTTATTCCTCAGTCCCCAGGTATTAAGGGAAAAAAAAACACTGAAGTAAGCATAGCAGGCTTACCTCTTATTGAAATGATTTAGAATAGTTTGATGGTTGTATTCTTGAAGTCAGGGCACATGCATGTTTCAATTCATATGTCTGTCCTATAATAATTCTGTGACTTTAGGCAGATACTTTTCTGCACTTTTGTTTTATCAATTTTTCTGGAAGAAGTAAAGAAAACATATGGGCATTACTCATTGCTTTTGGCCACCCAGCCCAACCTAACTCCCATTAATTGAAGACCTTGTTCCAAATATTATACTTTCTTTTCTATTCTTCCTTGTGACTTTGAGGCAGGCACCTGATTGGTCAAGTACCAAAATCACCCTAGATACTGATTCATCAGCTAGTGATGCAAAAGAAGTAGAGAGCCCCACAGAAATGGCAGCACCTAAATCTGTTTTTCCAGAGGCAGGGGTTGGCAGTGTTGGTAGCAGTGTCTACTCTCTGATACCCTTCCTGTCAGAAATAGACATGTGGGCATCTAGGATACAAAAGGGGAGGAAGTGGTGTCATCACTGAAATAGTTCTGACGCATGAGTTGGGGTTTTTCTTCAGGTTCTTCTGCCCTTTTCAATGATACTTTGGGTTTTTTTTAACACTTTTTTACATAAATTCCTCTTCTAGGGAAATCATCTTATGTTGTTCACAGCAATGAACCATGACTTATACCAAAAATAGTTAATTAGGCACCTGACGACATCTTAGGGAAGAGTTCTGGAGTTTACAAAGTACTGTCTTATATATGATTTCCCTTAGCTAAGAGTAACACAATGAAGAGTACCAATTTACGGGTAAAGGGACTAGTGGTCAGAGAGTTTACATGATTTTTCCCAGGATTATATTTGGGAATCGGCCTATGTAATCCTTTAATTTTCCTGATGCTACGTCTGACATTTATTATTAAACCATAACTTTTCAGACATGGCATTCAGGTAGATTCTGGGATACTAATCTTGATAAAGAACAATAATGAATCTTTAAGTCATAAGATGCTGCTTATCAGACAACCCCATTTACACAGAACATCCAGCTGCTCTAAAATAATATACTCATTATGGTTCTAAAAACAAGGTTTTGTATAAAATTTGCATAAAGCAGGTATCTTGATAAGTCTCCATCAGTCTCGTATTTCCTGTTATACTTTATAAAACAAAAATATATGATTTTTATGGTTTTAAAAAAAGAAAAACATTAAAATGTAAAAATTTCATATTGAATGTAAAATATTCCAACTTTGAAAGTTCACTGCTTTCTATGGCATACAAATATATGAATCTAAATAAATACCTAAAAGTATACAAACATATTAGGTCCTAGAAATTACCAATATTTTATTCAAGATATATTACACTACAAACACACTAATTGCCTTAAGAATCTACAAATACTTAACAGAAATAACTCACTTATGGAAAATCAGATTGAATTGCTAGTAAGAGTTCAGATTGGTTACAACCTTAGGTTATGGCACAAACTCATAAAGTTAAATATGTGTAGACCCTGTAATTCAGAAATCCCCCTTCTATGTGTGTACCTAGAGGAACTCTAGTATCTGTCTAACTCTGACTCACAGCCAAGAATACTAATGGTGACAACTGGTTATAACGCAACATTGGAATTAAACCAAATGTTAGTAGAAGAATAGACAAGTTATGGTATGTTCCTACAATGGAATATAAAACATTAAAAAGAAAACTATAGCTGAAAAGAACAACATGGGTGAATCTCAAATACATGATATTAAGCAGAAAAACAGTAAGTCAGAAAGTAAATCATACTTTATGATTTCATTCATCATAGGTCAAAATCAGTCAAATTCTAAATAATATTTTTTAGGGTTACATACAAATGTAGCAAAACTCTAGAGGAGGGTTAAGTCTTTGATTAACACAAAATTCAAGGCAGATGTTTTTTTTATTCCTGGAGAAATAAAAAAATGTGAAGAGAGCCTTTAAAAACTATTGGTGGTGGAACTTGATGAGAGATTACTTTATTATAGTATTTGTACCATAATAATTTAAACTACAAATATGACATAATTCTTAATATAACATCTTTTAATGATAAGCATACATTTTAATTACCCACTAATGATCTTAAATGTTTATTGAAAGGACTCACTGGACTCACATAGTTTATATTTGGAAATAGCTTTATAAGAGTAAAGGTACAGCAACAGCAGTAGTAGAATATGCATTAAAAGTGTCTGGAGACGAGCCTGGGTGGTTCTGTCAGTTAAGCATCCGACTATTGATTTTGGCTCAGGTAATGATCATACAGTTCATGAGTTTAAGCCCCACATTGGGCTCTGAGCTGACAGTGCAGAGCTTGCTTGGGACTCTCTCTCTCCCTCTCTGTCTTCCCTTCCTCTACTCACACTCTCTCCCTCTCTCTAAAAATAAATAAACTTAAAAATATATATATAAAGTGTCTTCAGACACCAGTGCAGGCTTCTTTGTTCTTCTACTGTTCAACCAGCACAGAACACATTGTGTGAAGGTCTCAAACTGCTACCTCATACCTCAATACCAGAAAGCAACCTCTGCTTGTAGTTGGTCTCATATAGTGAACTGGTAACACATTCTGACTATGTGACTTTCCTTAACCATTGAAACCATATCTCCCTCCCCACCCTGCCCCTAGCCAGGTTCTACCAAACCAGGTGCAAATCATAAATCCAATTATTATTACTATACTATATAGCAATACTGATAGGCTAATACAACTCATGGAAAGATAAGAAACCTGTGGTTATAGAACATTTTTCTTATAGATTCTATAGCATTGGTTATAAGTAGCTGTAGTTATATGTAAGTAGCTGTGGTTATAAGTATGGGGTCTATCCAGACCAAGTGAGATTAACCCATGCTATGCAGAAGGTATCAGGGCACATGGTACGCACCATTGGTATGGGAGTATTGACTATATATCAAAATATATTTCACTTTATATGAATAATTATTCACTGGCCTATTACTATATCCATCCAATCTTGATGACTAATCCATTTACCCTTATCTCTAAGCTAAGTCTAGCTGCTACTTTGGGACCATCTCTATTTGTAAGCAGGAGCAATATAGGAAGTGGTATTACCTCAGTCAGTCTCATATCTGCCTTGCCACCAATTCCTTTTTTAACAACTTTGTTTTATTTTCACAATGACTACAATGAGTAATACCACTAACTAAGCAATTTTTGTATTAAGCACTGAGCTAAGCACAACATATTTATTATCTCATTTAATGCACACATGAAGTAATGAGGAAATTGAGACTTGGAGCATTTAAACAACTTCTTAGGCTATATAACAAATGTATCAGGAATGCTTTCAGCTACAAATATAAAAACTTGATCATAATACATTAAATCAATTGAGGCTAATTTTTCTCTCAGAGTTAGAAGTAAATAGCCCTGGCCTAGGTTATACAATGATGTCAGTACCAGAGTCTGTGTGAGGTTTTGGCCTTTTCTTGACAGTTGCAAGAGAGATGCTAAAGTGATACCTGCTCATTATATTGCATTTGACACAGGAAGGATGGAGAAAGGGGCAACATCAGCCAAAAAAAAAAAGTCCTTTTTATCAAGGAAGCAAAATTTTCAACAGAAGCGCCCAATAAATTCCACTTATGTTTCATATGGAAGAACAGTGTCACATGAGCACAATCAACAGTAAGAGACTTGCAAAGGCAAGAAAGAAAAGCTTTGAAATTGGGCATTGGTTAGGCTAACAAGAGTATCTACCTAGCAAGTAAATGGCAAGACCTGAAATCGAAGACACCACATTAAGCAGATGCTTTCCTCATTCTCTTCTAAGTAAACTGATATTCTCACTCAGTAATCAGGCCTTGGTTTTTATTTTACCTTATGAGTCCTTACCTTGGTTTCCTACCAAGAAAACTGTTCTATAATCCTCCTTTCATTTGCTCCCTAAAGCAGATTATGCATCTTTCTGGTCTGCAATATTTTATTCTTTTGTATTGCTGGTAAAACAGTCCCAGCCAACTTTGGCCTAATCCATCTTTCTTCTTAATCTGGATATGCCTATATGTTCCTCTCATTAGTCTACTTAGTGCTTTCTGAATATAAACCTAGCTATTTCCCCTTTAGACGATTCCATTCAGGATGCCTTACATGACTTCTCTTCATCTGCAAATGTCCACCTATTATTCCAACCACAGCACATTCTCATTATTGAAACTATATCAGAACACCAGCCTAAGAGGATCTCTACCTTCCTAAAGTAAAATAGAATTTACTGTCTATAATTCATTAAAAAAAAACTTCTTGTCCTAAAAAAATCTGTTGATATATTTGTTATTTATAAAATGTTGTGATTTAAGTTTTCTTATTTTAAAATATTGAAATATACAGAAAAGCACAAACCATAAAATAATAATCACCCATATTGTCAGCACCAAGAATTAATTCTTTAGACTTTTGTCATGTTTACTTTTATTTCTTCCCACACCCATATTCTCTAAAACTCACTACTAGTGTATGCATATATATAATTAAGAATAAATAAAAGCGTGTATATTATTTAAATATTAATGAAACATTTAAAAGACCACTTTGTCAAACACTTCAATCTCGTTCCATGTTTTATCTATTCTAAGAGCTAATCCTTTCACAATTTCTGTCCAATTTTTTCCATTTTAATTTTTCTACCTACATCTATCTGTATCCATGCACATATATTATATGTATTTTTGTGTCAAAATTACAATAATGGATTATTTCAACTTTTGTCTTTCAGAAAGGTTGTAGAAAATAATACATGCATACAGATATACTTACACGCATCTATATGTTTAATAGTTAAGTACAGTTTATTCCTATTAGCTGCTGTATACTATAACTTTGTATAGATATACCAATATTTATTCACTTGTCTCCTATTGATAAATCAGTTTCCAGTTTCTCAACACTGCAGACAACACTTGATTAGTTTTTAATGCAGCCAGTATGTACTTGTACAAAATGTTCTTTAAAGTATATGAAAAAGCAGAATTGCTGAATATTAGGAAATGAGCATTTTTATTCACTAGATTATGGTTATGTTGCTCCTCATAGTGTCTATTTTCTTCACTGGTATAAGAGTGTGCAAGAGTGCACTTTTTTTCTACATTCTTGCCAATACTCAATATTGAATTTTGTCAGTTTTTGAGTCTGACAAGTGAAATACCATGTCACTGCTACATTAGTTAGCATGCTCCTGATTATCAGGGTTGTTGCTTTTTAAACAGTAATTGAAATAAAACAGATAGAATTTCAAATAATAATATAAAATTGCAAACATACCCATAATCAAAAATTGGGTTATACCTGCTTTAAAACTTTAATAGTTTAGGGGAACCTGTGTGGCTCAGTCGGTTAAGTGTCCGATTTCAGCTCAGGTCATGATCTCATGGTTTGTGAGTTCAAGCCCTGCATTGGGCTCTATGCTGACAGCTCAGAGCCTGGAGCCTGCTTCAGATTCTATGTTTCCCTCACTCTCTTCCCCTCCCTGCTCACGCTCTCTCTCTCTCTCTCTCTCAAAAATAAGTAAACATTAAAAAAATTTTAAAAACTTTAATAATTTAAAAGAAATGAAATATTAATGATAAGTTGAACTATTCTGGCATGAAATTTTAGTATCTGGATATATTTTTCTTTGTAATATTTAATTTTATTTCATTTTTTTCATAGCACATGACTTGATGATTAAAGCTTAATGAAAGTTGATAAGATATTCTTTGTGACTTTTATGATACTCAACCTTAGTGAAGGTTCTATGAATGTTTGAAAAATAAAAAGAAACACTTTCTTTTTGTTGTTCACAGGAAATTACTTAAATATACTACATCAAATTATAATCCAGATATTCTATACTGTAGACAGTTTATCATTTGTTTCATCTAAAACTTTTGGAGAACTTGTATTAAATTTTTATATCATGGTGAAATATTCTTGTAATTTTGTCTTTTTTGTTTTGTTTTGTGCATTTCATAGATTAATTATTAGGTGCCTATGAACTTACTATTCAAATATCTTCCTCTAAATTATCTTTTAACATTGCTTTTTATCCATCCATTTGCTAAAATTGTATTTTGAAAGATATCATTAATCTGTTTAGTATCTTCCTCATGTATATTTCATATTTTATATTCATTGTTTTTCTGTGTCCTAATGTTTTAAATGTGTTTCTTATAAGCACATATAAAATTTAGTTTTAATTTTAAAATCAATCTTATACACTCCAGATTTTAACAGATGAGTTTAATTCATTTGTAATTATTATGATTGCTAATATATCAGTCTATCATATTTTTGTTTTCTGTTTACCAATATAATTTTTTTTTGACTGTGTTCTGTTATTTTGGTACTATTTATCCCCTCCTTCTTTTTTTTTCCCTCTACTCCATATTATATCAGAAGCTATAAATTTCATTTCAACCGATTCCTCTCAAATTACTATTAATTATTGTACTGAGAAAACAGTTCCTCCCTCCCCTCTTTTCTCTTTCCTTTCCCTTTTTCTTTTTCTTTCTTTCTTCCTCTTTCTTTCTTTCTTTCTTTTCTTTCTTTCCCTTCCTTCCCTTTCTTTCTTTCTCTTTCTTTCTTTCCCTTCCTTCCTTCCTTCCCTTCCTTCCTTCCCTTCCTTCCCCTTTCTTCCTTCCCTTCCTTCCCTTCCTTCCCTCCCTTCCTTTCTTCCCTCCCTCTTTCCCTCTTTCCTCCTTTCCTTCCCTTCCCCTTCCTTTTGCCTTTTCTTTTCCTTTTCCCTTCCCTTCCCTCTCCCTTTTCATTGTTGTAAAACATAAAATCCCACTGCCTCTGGTAACACTACTCCTCCTGTGGGCTCTGCATCTCCATCCTTAGAAGAAAAGGATACCAAAGCTCTGCATCTCAGGCAGTTCTTTCATTCCTCTCCCTTCCTTAATGGCCCGTAGCCTCACCACCCTGAGCTACCTTGGAGTCTAGCAGGACTAATCATGCCCTTTAGCCCCCAAACGATGACTAAGACCACCTGTCATGTCTCAACATCTAGAATCCCATCCTTATAAGGTTCCATGTACCACTATTGTGACTCCATTTCATACTTTATCCCAATTCCCAAGACTCTTTCATTGTTCTGTCTGAAACAGGGATTTCAATCTCCTTTATTCTCAGTATCTTCACCTTCCTGTTCTACTTGAATCCTGACAGTTTCCTAACTGTGCTTGTTTCCTTGCAGCTCTCTCATGCACTATGTTTTTTCTTTCATACCTTTCAAGTTGCCAACTTTGCAACTGTTAGGTATTTCTCATTATTTCCAGATCATTTTCTCTCCCTATGCCATTTACAAATAAAAATTGAAAAAATATCTCTGTCAATCTTTATTCTTTCTTTTTGTAATCATATAAAGACTCAAAATTTCCTTCCATTTATTGATTGTTTTGCTCCACAATATCTCCCATATTTTTCCTGTCAATATTATTGGTAACTTTAATACACATAAACAGTCCTTCAAACATGGCCTCCAGTTTCTTAACCTGCTCTACACAGACCATCTTGACCTATCTCTACCTCAACTGTATACTTCCATAGATAGATGCTAAATTCTACTATTACCAGCAGTGAATGGAAACTTCTCCATAATCCCAATGGCAATAATTATTCTCTGGCAACTCTGATTTTTCCAGCTCTATACTCTGTAGAAGCCCACTACAACAATTTTTTCTTCATGGCTAGGAACTATAACCTTTCTAATAAATTTTCACTGTACCCTACACCTTTACATCTCATTTACTGTTTTTAGTCTATTGTCCAACATTAAAACTATCTTATATTTATTCCCTGGTCATCTCATCAAGTCTCATGACTTTGATACCATCTATATACTGATGACTCCCAAAAGTAGATCTCTATTCCAAAGATCATGAGTTCCAGATTTGTTTTCCCAACTATTTCCTTGCCATTCCTACTTGGATTTCAGACAGTTTAACAAGTCCCAATCTGAATTTCTTTTTTTTTTAATTTTTTTAACGTTTGTTTGTTTGTTTATTTAACTGTATTTTATTTTGAGACAGAGAGAGACAGAGCATGAGTAGGGGAGGGGCAGAAAGAGACGGAGACACAGAATCCAAAGCAGGCTCTAGGCTCTGAGCTGTCAGCACAGAGCCCAATGCGGGGATCGAAGTCACAGTCTGTGAGATCATGACCTGAGCCAAGGTCGAACGCTTAACTGACTGAGCCACCCAGGCACCCCCCAATCTGAATTTCTAATTGTCTTTTTCAAATCTGATTCTCCTTTCATTTTCTCTAGCTCAGTGAATGGCAATCTTCACCTTCAGTTGCTCAGATCAAAATCTTAGAAACATGTTGAAAACCTTTTTCTCTCCCAATCCACAACAAACTTATAGCAAATCCTGCTGACCCTGATTGCAAAGTATATATGCAATCTTATCTCATACCTATCACTGTTGTCATCATAAATAGTGTTATCAGTATTATTATAATACCCTTCTACCTCAGCAGGCAGCAACTGCTGCCTGCAAGCCCAATTATTTGTTCATATCATTTGCACATGGATTGTTTATTTTGATTCATTAATACATAGGCAATAGTCAAATATTCCAGTTACTAATAATTTTTCTACCATATATCTTGCAACTATTATCTCCTAAATTTTAGTTTGCTTTTTAACACTGTTTATGGTGTTATTATAAAGTAATTCTTCACATTAAAAAAAAATTACCAGCTAACTAAATTTTATGTTCCCTGAGGGTATGGGTCTTGCCTAAAACAACTTTAATATCCCACTCTGACTAACATATCATGAGTGATCAATCAGCATTTGTTGATTGATTGGTTTAAAATACTGCATTTCACTTGAGTTTCAATACACAGTGCACAGGTAACAAAGAAAGAAGATTCAGCAGTCTACACTAGCACTGACCTGTACCCTATCAGCAGTCAGAAATGAGCTTTGGAGGATAAGCTGGTTTCTCATGTTCCACTGTGTCAGAACTCAGGTACACAGGGCAAGAAGTAGGAAGCAGCGTATAAATGCACAGAGGATTCCAGACAGAATCTTAAAGTAGTAAATGCACTTTCAAAAATGAAAAGGTTTACTTCAAGGTCCTGGTTCCTTACACTGTTAGAAATATTATTCAGGAAAAGTCTTTTAAAGAAGCTCTGTTCACATAGTACGCAATTTCATACACACAGGACAGTCAGGCTACTAGGGACTAGCTTTGTATTCTATAATTCATTTGCCACCTTCAACTGTTAGCTTATATGTATGTTTATGTAAGACTATATTTTACATTTATTACCAGATCAAATAATATATATGCAGCACCAAGAGAAAATATTCCTACTGCCCCTGCAACAATATAATTCACTAGAAATTTAAAGAATAAGAGAGATGCCTGCTTAGCCAATGCATTTTACGTCTCTCTGTCTCTCTGTCTCCCTCTCCCTCTCTCAAAAGAAATAACTACCTCGGAAGTTCACTTAGTTCATAAACCTGTAAATGAGTTCTACAGATATAAGGAGAGTCAGGAGGGACAACATCTCAGCAAAATAAATCTGAGGGAAGAGGAGATGAAAAGGTGTACAATGCTCCAAAAACTATATATGCATTAATATGAGGTTCCCACTTGGTTTTTATGAATAAGCTTCAGTTGGCTATTATATATCACCGTAGCCTGGTTAGAAAAATTAAAAATGGTTTCTGAACATCATCAAGTCTAGAGGAAAACTACCATCTTATATGAAAAGAGTAAATATAAGAGATTACTCTGGGAGTGGCAGCCACAAGAAGAGTAGACAGTAATTGGCATTAGGAAGAGAAGTACTTGAAGAGAGAGTCACAGAAGGAGGATCAGAGGTGCAGACAGAGGGAAGCTAGAGATAGCTGGTACTGGAATGAAAGCTGGAGAAAGTGATTGACTGATACCAGTTCATCTATATACTTGGGGCATTACTGTCAGTTACTTATTGCACTGTGAAATATGAACTGGTGTTCCCAAACATGTCAGATTATAAGAATCATCTAGAGAACTTTTATAAAATAATCATTCCCCAAATCTATCCCTCTACCTCTGAACCTCCACTTTTTGCTTCAGGATAGTGCTTGAGTATTTTTTTGCCATGTATATATGTATATATGTACTTTTAAATTTGTTTGTTTATCCATATGTATGTGTATATATATATACACACATTTGTATTAAATGCTAAATATGTATACATAAGTATTTTGATATTTGCTTGTCTAATTATATAAATATTAAATGTTTAATAAAACATTTAATATTTATATACACATAAATAATGTTAAGTGTGTGTGTGTGTGTGTGTGTGTGTGTATGTTCAGGAGGTGAACCTGATTTCCAGACAGTAATTCATACTAATTTTGTTGGACCCTGAAAGAATGAATGGAGAGGGGTCTCTGTCCTCTCTGCTTCTCTAGCCTTTCCTTCGCAAGAGAAAGAAACACTGGTCACATTAAATAAGGTTTCAGGTGTGCCACTAAAATATACAATTCATGGAAGATACTCTCTTCCTCCAGAGTAATACAAAATATAGGATATAGAACTCTACCAGGTAGATATAGTCAATTCGTTGCTTTCTCTCTTCCTTTTACTTAGATTACTTTTAACCCTTCAATTATTTTTTTCTTATAACCAACTTATGGTAAGGTTTGGACTTAAGTGAAATGTTCCTCATAATTTTTCACAAAGTAGTTAACAGGTTTCTCAAGCTTCAATTATGACTCCATCCGTATAATAGGGATAACACTTACCTACCTTGTAGTTTTGGAAGAGTATAGAGAAATAATATATATGCATGATTTCACTTGTAAACTAGCATAAAATATTATTTATACAGATAGCTAAAAGCAGAATTGTGCTTTGACTGCCAAGCTAGATTTCTAACATTGTCTGATACTTTTGATCACCCTTGTAAAACAAATCCAAATGGTATATGGTGTCTAGGTCCAGCCCACATTTCCAGTCTCCCAAAAAGGACTCAGAATTTCAAGTAACCAGTTTTCAAATTTTCCAATTTTGTCCCACTTGCTTACAAAGAGAAAATCAGCTCAATCCATATTGTTGAAAATTATTCTGTGAAATGCATCATCAGCTATCAGAATAATACAATCTTAACAGTTGGAGACTTTAGTGTACTGGTCCATAATGAAAGTGATAAAAAAAGAAACTGACTACATATTTTGAAAATAATTTCAAAAGATTAAAAAAGACACCTCACCTTATTAGCTATATATCTTGGAATTGTTATTGACTTTTGTTAGGCCTTATTTTATTCATATTTAAAACAATTATAATGATTATTGCTACCACATTCAATTGTTATAAAGATTAAATGTCACCATTTACATAGAACAAATAGTATAGTTCCCAGCATATTTTAAGTGTTATGCAAAAGTTAACTATGTTAATTAACCGTATAGTCAAAAAGGATAGAACTTATACCCTAATAGACTTCCTTGAGTTTCCTAATTCTCCTATCATTGTTTCATTATTTAATTTATACATATAACATTTATTTTAAAAAATGCTTTTTAATTATTACAAAATAACAGAAAGGTGGAAGGTTTTCCTGAAGCACATAATGGTTAATATAAAACACAGTATTGCAATATAAATATTTGTATCTGTTGGAAATAAATTAAATATGTCAATAAACAGTACTCTATTAAAACACATATATAAAAATGTGTTAATTTTTTATTGATTTTTCCATAAAATGATGATGTGTATTAGTGGATTTAGGGACAACATTAACATGCATTAAAAGAAATATACCCAAATCTAAAAATGAAACACGAATTCCAGAAATTTTAATTGGTGGTGAAGTTCCATAAATATACAAATATCTAGACCTAGTTTTGCATACTTTGCAAAAATTCACTTTTTTAAAACTTCTTGCTTTTTTTTTCTGTATAACATGTCTATTTGAGAAAAAACATTTTGAAAGGCCATACTTTAGGGGAACCTGAGTGGCTCAGTCATTTAATCATCTGACTTCAGCTCAGGTCATGATCGAGCCCTGCATCAGGTTCTGTGCTGACAGCTCAGAGCCTGGAGACTGCTTTGATTTCTATGTCTCCCTCTCTCTGCCTGTCCCCTGCTCATGCTCATGCTCATGCTCTGTCTCTCTCTCTCTCTCTCTCTCTCTCTCAAAAATACATATTAAAATTTTTTAAAAGACCATATTTTATAGAATATGAGAAACAAAATGACACTATAAGCCATTACAGTTTCCATTATTTCCAATATAAAAAAAAAACAAAATTTTGCCTAACACTGAAACCAAGAAAAGGATTTTTTGTTGAGAAAAAGTTAAATAAATAATAGTAGGCCAACGCTCAGCCTTCAACAACTAGAAGAGGTTGGATAAAATTTTCAACATAATTTTAAAGACACCTAAAATGTTTTCAAGCAATGAAGAATTGCTTGAAACTCAAACTTTATAGAAAGGAGGGACCTTCTGAAGTAAGATAAGAATCTGCTGCAGTTTTGGTGTTTGTGTTTTTTATTTGTTGGCTTTTGTTTTGTTTTTGTTTATTTGTTAATGCTGTGTGTGAACAGAAGATCAGGCTTATTTTTTTAAGAAAGAATCTGTTGGGTGAAAAAATAGCCAACAGAAATTTACCCCTTATGCAATGTTGATGGGCAAACAGGAAACTTAAGAGAATTCAAATGCAAAGCCTAGTTTTCCTGCTAGATTTTCCTGCTAGATGTTGCTGAATGTTGGCCTCTACCAGAAACTAGAGTGACAGGAAAAAAGCTTCTAGAAGTTACAGAAAATTATCCTGTACTCTTGTAAAGGATACAAAGCAAAGATATGTGTCAAATCCATCACCAGTGTCCTTTATCAAACAACTGACATATTTTTAAGTACATGCGGCAGGATGTTGGGGAAATGGGCTGAAACATCTGAAGTACAAACTTTGAAATATAGTATTTTAGGGCTGAAAAAATGGAGAACCAATACACAATCAGAGGACATAGAGAATTATGTCCTTGACAGGGGCTAAGCAAAGGGAGACTAAATCATAATTCAGCTAAGTCCCTATCAAGTTTAAATTCTAATTGGATTAAAATGATCAATCCCTTATTAGCTGCCTAAAAGTGAGAGGAAAATCTTTTTGTGTGTGAAAAATAACATCTTGACACATTATCCATCAAAAACCCAACAATTACTAGACAGGCAACATGGCAATAATATATGGCTGGTAATTAGTAGAAACAGTAGATAATAGACGGATATCCACAGTTTTTCCACATATTGGACTTAACAGAAAATAACTATAATTAATATGTCAAAGAAAAAAATTTTAAATGGATAAATGGATGAAAAGATGGAGAACATCTCCAAAGGACTAGAATATGTAAAACAGAATCAAACGGACATTCTAAAATTAAACCTTGCAAAATCTGATATTAAATAATTCAATCTTCGGATTAAATTACAGGTTGCATTGAACAGAATAAGATTATTAAACTCATATATAGGTCAATAGAAAATATACAAACTGAAGTACAAAGATTAAAAAGAATGGCTACAAGAAGACATAGTACAAGGAATATCTGAGCAAAATTCAAATTTAGCATATACTTAATTGAAGTCCAATAAGGAGAAGATAGGGAAAAAATGAGGTATAAGAAATATTTGAAGAGAGAATGGCTGGGGAATTTCTAAAACTCCTAAAAGACATCAATCCACATATTTAAGATCTCAGAAAACAAAGCATGAAAAATACATACAGACAGAAAGAAAGAGAGCAAGAAAAAATGAAAGAGGAAAGTAAACAAAATCACATAAAATATATAATAGCAAAACGGCTAAAAATCAAAGGAAAAGCAAAACAAAAAAATATAAAATAGCCCTAAGGAGTGGGGGGAGTGTTACAAGTATTACCCGCAAAGGTATGATAATCAAACTGCAGAAGTGAAGAAAATCAGAAGACACAGTGAACTGGTTGAAAAATACTGAAGTCGGGGGAAGGATGGGTCTGAATTCTACATCCATCAATAACCATGAACAATAAAATTCTATACTCATCATCAATATGCTTCAGAAATAAGGATGAAACTCAGATTATTTTTAGGCAAGGATTGAGGTAAATTTTTAGGCATAGACACAGATGCATGGATAGATATGTACATGAATGATAGAGGGATAGAAAGAGAAAAGCAGAGAAAGAAATGATCCTAAGGGAAACGAGAAAATTCAAGAAAGAGTAATTAACACCAGAAATGGTAAAAATGTGAGTAAATATAAAGACCTACAATGCAATCATTATAATGTCTTCTAATGTTTATTTATTTTGAGAAAGAGAAAGACAGAGCATGAGCAGGGGAGGGCCATAGAGAGAGGGAGACACAGAATCCGAAGCAGGCACCAGGCTCTGAGCTGTCAGCACAGAACCTGACAAAGGGCTCAAACTCATGAACTGTGAGATCATGACCCGAGCTGAAGTCAGACACCTAACCGACTAAGGCACCCAGGTGCCCCTGTAATGTCTTCTAGAACTTTGTTTATGTATAGAATTAAATTAATAACAATAATATAACACTGGGCAGCTTAAGGTTAAGAGAGGTAGCAAGGTTTTCAGTTTCTCTCAGCATCAAGAAAATGGTGAAATAATAATTTGTATTGGACCATAAGTTGATAAGAATGCCTGTTGTAACATCTAGGGTAACCATTAAAAGAAGATTAAAGCAATGTATAAATAGAAGGAAGGAGTGCCTGGGTGGCTCAGTCAGTTAAGCGTTGGACTTTAGCTCAGTTCGTGATCTGGTTATTCTTGAATTCAAGCCCCGCATGAGGCTCTGTGCTGACAGCTCAGAGCCTGGGAGCCTGCTTTAGATTCTGTGTCTCCCTCTCTCTCTGCCCCTCCCCCGCCCAGCACTCTCTCTCTCTCTCTCTCTCTCTCTCTCTCTCTCTCTCTCTCTTTCTCTCTCTCTCTCTGAAAAATAAACATTAAAAAGAAGAAGGGAAACAGGATAAAGGGAGAAAAAATGGGATAATATAAGTACTTGCTTAATTTTTTAACATCAAAAGAGAAAAAAACAGAAATAAATAAAACATTAGAATACATATGTTATTTTATATAGACGTTCTTTTATATAGGTATACAACACATTCTCCTAAGTACACCAAGTATTATACTAGACTACATACTGCACATAAAAGTCCAAGAATGTTAGCAGAAAACAAAAAAGACCCCTAAAATATGTGCCCTTGGAAGAGATATATCCTAAATATAAGGACACAGAAAGGTTAAAAAACTGATGGGAAAAAAGACACAAGAAAAACTAAGCATAGTAAAGCTGTTTTATCTATATTATTATTAAGCAAGATGTCTATAAAGTGAGCTGATTTGATGCAGATAGATATTACATATGATAAAAGAGGTTGATCAACAGGAAAATGTAGCAATTACAAATTTATATGCATGTTAACATAATTTCCAATATAAAATGAGGATTGATAGAACTAAATGGATAATCAGACAAATCTCAATCAAACCAGAAATTTTAACACACTCTTTCAATAACTGTAAGATATAAATAATCTGATAAGAGAATTAATAAACTTTGCCTAATTGGGATTTATAGAACACTACCACCAACACAGAATTTATATTAACTTCAAGAGCACATGAAGCATATCTAGATCTAAAAAGCAGTTCTCTCCCCAAGTTGGATACCAGCTGATAATCAGTAACAAAAACCCAGTGAGTCAAATTTAACACTATTAGATTAAACGGTATACTTTAAAATGATCTATATGTAATAGAATAAATGAAAACAGAAATTTGATAATATTTTGAAATGAGAGAAAAGAAAAAATTGCATATCAAAACTTGTGGGATATAGATTAAAAAGTGTTTGGTAGGGATTTATACATTGAGTATACTACCAAAGAAAGGATGAAAATCAACAATTAAGCTTCCATCTCAAGAACTTAGAAAAAATAACTGCAAATGGAAACTAAGGAATAAGAAAAATAAATACTAAAAATAAGAAAAGAAACAAATTGGAAAATACACACACATAAAATTAAAGTGTAAAGTTGGTTATTTGAGTGTTAAAATTGATAAACTCTTAGGTATACTGATCAAGAGAAAAGAAGGAATATAATTATAAGTCTCAGGAATTAAAAAGGGGGGACAAGGAGCACCTGGGTGGCTCAGTCGGTTAAGTGTCTGACTTCGGCTCAGGTTGTGATCTCAAGGTCTGTGAGCTCGAGTTCCACATCGGGCTTTGTGTTGACAGCTCAGAGCCTGGAGCCTACTTTGGATTCTGTGTCTCCCTCTCTCTCTGTCCCTCCCCCACTCACACACTGTCTCTCTCTCTCAAAAATAAATAAACATTAAAAAAAAGAGGGGGTCACTACAAATCCTAGACACATAAAATAATAATAAGATGATATTATGAACAATATTGTATCAATAAATTCAACAATTTAATTATACAAGTTATTCTTTAAAAAATACTACTTAATGAAGTTGATAGAACACATAAATAATCCAACATCTATTAAAGAACTTGAATCTCTTATTACAAAGAAAACTCCTAGCCCAAGTGGTTTATATTAAAGGAAGAAGTTACACAACTCCTATAATTCTTCAGAAAGGTACAAAAAAGAATGGATTAAACTTTCTTTGAAGCTAGCAAAACCTTGTTCCTACTATATGAAAATATCACAAGAAAGCAATTTGCAGGCCCCTATCTCTCAAAACACTCAATGGAAGAGAAATACAAATCAAAACCACAATGAGATACCACCTCACTCCTGTCAGAATGGCTAAAATTAACAACTCAGGAAACAACGAATGTTGGCAAGGATGTGAAAAAGGGGAACTCTTTTTTTTAAAGAGTTTTCTGTGGAGGTTTTAAAACATGCTTGCAAATTCTTTGATACTTCTCCTTTTAAAAGTTTTTTTTTAATTTATTTTAATAAAAATCTTTGAGCCTTAAAAATTGTGAAAAAGCGCAATACAGCAACCTTTTGGAGATTCAGCAACCTTTTGGCTCATGGACTATCATAAGTAAAACTTTAGACACTTCTAATTGATTCAACCACTGATCTTATTCAGAATTATCCAGTTTTACTTGTAACCATGTATGTGTGTGTGTGTGTGTGTGTGTGTGTGTGTACAACTTACTTTTATACAATTCTATTTCAGTTTGCTGTATCTACCACAGCAGAACAGTTCTATCGCTACAAAGATCCCTCATGTTGCCCTTTTATAATTCAAAATATTTGTCTTTTTTAAGTCTAGATGGAATCACGTTAAAAAGATTTTTTTTTAATTTGTGTGTCTAGACCATTGACATTTACATTTAAAGTAATTACAAATAAAGTTCATTAGTATCTACCATGCTTGTAAATTCTATTCAGTGCATTTGATCTTAGTTTCTTTTTTAATTTCCCCCTCTTTTTCTGCCTTCTTTGGTTTTAATGGAGGATTTTACATTATTCTATTTTCTCTCACCTAAAGTTATCTCTCACCATTTATCTAAAGCAACCAAATGGTTAACCATTTTTAAGTGTGCAATTTAGTAGTGTTAAACATTTTCACATAATTGTGAAATAGATCTCCAGAACATTTTCATCCTGCATATCCAAAGCTTTATACCCATTAAAAAATAGATTTCCCCCACTCCTTCCAGTTCCTTGTAACCATCACTCTATCTATGAATTCGGTTACTTTAGATACCTCAGACAAGTGGAATCACACAGCACAGTACTTATCTTTTTGTGACGGGCCCATTTCACTTAGCATAATGACTTCAAGGCTCATGCATGCTGTAATATGGGACAAGATCTCCTTCCTTTTTAAAACTGAATTTTGTTCTGTTGTATGCATATACTGCCCCTTTTATCCATTTACTCATTAGTGGACATTTGCATTGCTTCCATCTCTTGGCTATTGTGAATAGTGCTGCTGTGAACATGGATGCGCAAATATATGTGAGACTTTCAATTCTTCTGGATAAACACCCAGAAGTAGAACTGCTGGATTATACGGTAGTTCTGTTAGTAATTTTTAGGGAAACTCCATACTGTTTTCCATAGTTGTTGTACCATTTTACAATCCCACCAAAAGTGCATAAATGTTTCAGTTTCTCCCCATATTCACAAATATTTGTTACTTATTGTTTTGCTTTTGTTTTTTATAGCAGCCACCATAGTGGGTGTGTCTCCTTCACTTTTAAAGGATAATTTCGTTAGGTTTTAACTACAGAATTCTCTCATTCCTTTCCTTCCAGTTATCCCCATGATATGTACTTCATACCTTTCATAGTTGTCTGTTCTTGAATATTCTGTTCCATCTTGTTCATTCTTTTTTCCTTTTCATTCAATTCAAAAAAGTATATTCGCAGATCTTCAAGTCCACAGATTTTTTCCTTGGTCATGTGCAGCCTACTGATGAGACACACTCTCCATTCAGTTATCCTTTTTTTAATAGCATTTCTTTTGATTATTCTTAATAGTTTTCATCTTTCTGCCTATGTCATCCATCTGTCCTTTTATATTGTTTACTAATTACATTTATGACTTCATATATTAGCCATAGTTATTTTAAATTTCCTATTTAATAATTCTATAATCTGTATCATATCTGAATGTGGTCTAGGCACTTGCTTGGTCTCTTCATATTGTGCCTTTAGGATGCCTTGTAATTTTTTGTTGAAAGCTGGTGATGACATAATATATTTGGAAATAGGAACATTTAAACAAGCATTGCTACCTATTTCTGGCTCCAATATATATGTGTCTAGTCAGCTTATTTTGCCTATAGCTCTGTTTCACCTGTATCTCTAGTTTTTAGGGTGTTGATTTGTCCTATGACCTTAATTCTCCAACAAATTGAAGTCATTGGTTTTCAGCTTTTTCAGCATTTTTGGTACTCTGAAAGTAGAAATAATGACTCTAAAGCTCTTTACATGTTGGAACTGAAACTAAAGTGTTATTTTTAATGAACAATTCTTTTCATACATCCATTCACATTTGTACTTTTTATTTTAAAATTTTGTAGAATATAAAAGTTCAATTCAACCATAATCCCATCCATTTTTCATCTGAGTTATATGAAAGAAGAATGGAGTGTTTCTATCTATCCAATCCACTGGCTTTTCCAATTCACTCAGGGCTAATTTTTATATTCTATCAGTTGTGTATCTTTTATGACTTTTACCTAAAGGTAAAAAGATGCCCACACAAACTTTTAAACTTCTTAAACAATCATGTTCATGGATTGGAAGAAAAAATATTGTTAAAGTGTCTAGACTACCCAAAGCAATCTACACATTTAATGCAATCACTATCAAAATACCACCAGCATTTTTTGAAGACCTAGAACCAACAATTCTAAAATTTGTATGGAATCAAAAAAGACCCCAATGGCCAAAGAAATCCTGAAAAAGAAAACCTGGAGGCATCAGGGTTTCAGATTTCAAGCTACACTACAAAGCTCTAGTCACCAAGACGGTATGGTACTGGAGCAAAAACAAACACACAGATCAAACGTACAGAATAAAAAACCCAGAAATGGACCCACAACTATATGGCCATCTAATCTTCAACAAAGCAGGAAAGAATATCCAATGGAACAAAGACAGTGTCTTCAACAAATGATGTTGGGAAAACTGGAGGGCGACATGCAAAAAAATGAAACTGAACCACTTTCTTACGCCATACACAAAAATAAATTCAAGATGGATTAAAGAACTAAATGTGTGACAGGAAATCATCAAAGTCCTAGAGGAGAACACAGGTAGCAACCTCTTTGCACTTGGTCATAGTAATTTCTTACTAGACACATTGCTGAAGGCAAGGGAAATAAAAGCAAACATGAACTATCGGAACTTCATGTCATCAAGATGAAAAGCTTCTGCACAGTGAAGGAAACAATCAACAAAACTAAAAGGCAGCCTACATAATAGTGGAAGACTTTTGCAAACAAAATATCTGAAAAAGAGTTGGTATCCAAAATCTATAAAGAACTTATCTAACTCAACACCCAAAACACAAATAATCCAGTGAAGAAGTGGGCAGAAGACATGAGTAGACACTTTTCCAAAGAAGACATGCAGATGGCTAACAGACACATTAAAAGATGCTCAGCATCACTCATAATCAGGGAAATATAAATCAAAACCACAATGAGATAACCTCACACCTGTCAGAATGGCTAAAATTAACAACACAAGAAACAACAGGTATTGGCAAGGATGCGGAGAAAGGAGAACCCTCTTGCACTGTTGGTGGGAATGCAAACTGGTACAGCCACTCTGGACAACAGTGTGGAGGTTCCTAAAAAAAGAACTAAAAAGGGGTGCCTGGGTGGCGCAGTCGGTTAAGCGTCCGACTTCAGCCAGGTCACGATCTCGCGGTCCGGGAGTTCGAGCCCCGCATCAAGCTCTGGGCTGATGGCTCAGAGCCTGGAGCCTGTTTCCGATTCTGTGTCTCCCTCTCTCTCTGCCCCTCCCCCGTTCATGCTCTGTCTCTCTCTGTCCCAGAAATAAATAAACGTTGAAAAAAAAAAAGAACTAAAAATAGAACTATCCTATCATCCAAGCAGTTGAATGATGGTATTTACCCAAAGAATACAAAAGTACAGATCTGAAGGGGTACATGCACCCCAATGTTTATAGCAGCATTATCAACAAAAGCCAACCTATGGAGTGAGCCCAAATGTCTATCGACTGATGAACGGGTAAAGAAGAGGTGGTATATGTACACACACACACACACACACACACACACACACACACACTGGAATATTAGTCATCAAAAAGAATCAAATCTTGTCATTTGCAAAGATGTGGATGGAGCTAGAATCTATCATGCTAAGCAAAATAAGTCAATAAGAGAAAGACAAATACCATATGATTTCATTCATACGTGGAATTTAAGAGACAAAACATATGAGCATATGGGAAGATAAGAGAGGGAAACAAGCCACAAGAGACTCCCTTAAAAATAGAGAACAAACTGAGGGTTGATGGAGTGAGGTGGGTAAAAGATGGGTTAGATGGGTGATGGGTATTTAGGAGGGTGCTTGTTGTGATGAGCACTGTTGTATGTAAGTGATGTATGTGTGTTGTATGTAAGTGATGAATCACTGAATTCTACTCCTGAAACCAATATTGCACTGTATGTTAACTAAAATTCAAATAAAAAAAGTTAATCATGTTTTATATATTGGTTTATTCTTTTAAGATACTTAGCTCCATACAGAGGAATAATCATGGGAATGAAAGTAATAGGGTTAAGGTACATTTTTATTACATAATAACTATTGTAGCTTTTTTGGCTACTCTTATAATGGTTATCATCAATAACATGTATTATTTGAGTATCTACTGTATGCAAGGCACCCTAGTAGATACTGTGATAATAAGGATGGCTTGGGGAGCAGAAAAACATACATATCTGAATGTTGTACTAGCAATTAAAGGCAGTATAGCATTAAAAAACAAATCAATAGCACAAATTTATAATCGTTCTAGTTCAAAGGAGAAAAAGATTGCTGTCCTATGCAACAAAAATGTTTTTACTTGGCTAAGATCTGGAGTAGGATAATTTGACAATAAGAGACATACGAAGTGTTAAAGAAGTTTTGAACCAATAAATATTAAAAAAATTAAAAACTAACTTATATTAAGCATTTGTGCCTATTCTGCTCAAGAAACTTGACATGTATTAATGCGTTTAATACTCAAGCATCTTATGAGGTAAACACTCTCATAATCTCCATTACAGCTCTCAGGAGACTGAGTGAGGTTTAGAGAGTGAAATAACTTGCCCATGTTCATGCAGGCTTTGAAGCAGATAGTATCTAGAGCCAGTGCTTTTAACATTGATAAATCCTGCAGGTGGGTGCATGTACCATTTAGGGATGGGGGACGCTGGAGCTACATTTTGCAGGCTTCCAAGTGTCAGGCCAAACATTTTGAATATTTTCTCCAAGCAATGTGGTGTTAATGACGATTCAACCAGAGGATGAGCTTGTACAAAAGGGTGTTTTAAGATAATTAATTAAATAGCAGTATATGGAATGGACTGAATTTGAAGAAGATAAAGAGTATTGAGAAATGTGGTTCAATAGTTAAGTAGCAAAAGGGTGAACATTTATTTCAGGGTAAAGGCAAGAAATAAAATCAAAGGACAGACATTATAGTCATATTGCTCCCTTAATTCTATCAGAGGCACTATTATCACACAAACAAGGAAAATTATCCTCTTGATTTCATAGTCTCAGATCTCAAACACAGGAGATCTTACCTCTTAGTCTAGCAAAAATAAATAAATAAATAAAAGTGTTTGTATATATCATAACATGGGAAGATGAAGAAAATTCCAATTGTCATTTAATGCATTTACCAACATTCAGCATTTTCTAAAAAGTGTTTTATAATGCAAAATTGTAAAATGGTATATATTTGAAGACTTGAAAAATAAAGGTATTTAGAATGAGGTCAAAGTGCATATATTAATGTACCATATATTATCTTTAGAGAAAGAACCATTCTCAAAGAAGTAAGCAGAAAAAATCTTTTGACAGAGGCAGCACAAATCAGGGGAACCTTATTAAAGCATAAGCACCTGAGAAAATGAAAGAATACAAAAATAAAAGCAAGATCTGAAAAACAGATATTTTCAGTCAGGAAGCAGAACATTCAATATAATAAGAAAAGGCATCATAATAGAAAAGGGAGAAAGCATAAACACCTCTAGTACACACACAAAAATAATAATTGTTTTTAGAAACTAGGAGATGGGTTCCAATTTCCATAACTTAATAAAAAGACACTTTACATGCAAAAGAGCCCTAGAAAAGATTAGAGACTGAATGACCTAAAATAATGCTTTAGAATTGCCCTGGTTTTTTTTTTTGGCAAAATCTCATATTATTCAATATAATCATATATACAAAAAAAGTAATCTAGCAACAAATTAATTTCTAGATGCCTGAATATAACAGAGAAGGACATGTGCAAATAAACTCAGCAGGTAGTTAATAGCTGGCTTCTCCAAAGAACTGATCGTCATCTTTACACGTGGAAAAAAAAATCAGGGTACTGCCTTTGGGAATATCTCTAACATATTTATACTGGTGATTTACCTCACTAGTTAATGGACATCAATATCCTGGCACCAAAATAGAAGTACTGGAAAGAGATTGAAATGAGCTCAAAGGAAACATTTCACTTCAAGACAAATACCATGAAAATATAGTCAATTGCAGTTTCTTGGGCATAAATTGTCATGTGTACATACTTCATTAAAAATGAGTTTAATGTAACAAACTATTCTTGGTATTCCGCCAGTTTATTCATCCCCCCCACCTCCTATAGCAGCACAGCTTAGCTGATGACTTAAATGATAAAATATCATGATAGTGCAATAGAAATGGGGCCAAGAGCTACCGGGGGTGGTTTAATGATCAGGATTAGAGTACCTAATTTTCTCAGAAAGGCATTCAAATCCAAATCCCAGTAGCAATTCCACCTTCTATTCTTGAAAGATCAATGAACTATGTTCCAAATAACTCATTTTATGAAGGCACTTTAGGCAGAACTAAGTACACATAACATTGTCTTAGGGAACACAGGGAAAAATGCATATTCTAATTTGAAACACTTAATATTCAAAATATACTTTAAAGTAAAAAAAAAAACGTATTTTTTTTACCATTGTTCTATCTTTTCACAGACTTATATGACCTCAGCATAAAATACGGAATTTTATGTTTCTAGTAGTGGCTGGTTATTAAAAAAGAAAATATCTGGTCTTACTGAGCCACTTCCTGCTACAGCCTCATAGGCTTTCTCTTTCAATGTGCTTCATTGGCTCATCTGGCTATCCACATGATTGCTACTCATCACTTCGTAAAAAAAGTCCCAGACCCATGGCGGACATCATTTCCAGTACCCTGAGAAGTTCAAAAACTGTGCCATCTTTGAAATGTTGTATTAGCTCTTTGGACGGTATTTTGATCATACTTGATGATCTTTAAGGAGAATGTCAGCTCTAGGCTGCTACATTGGCATGCACACACCAGCATTTTCAGATTCCAAACTGACAAGAATGTCAAGTGTGATAAGCTGAATGTTGCACAGGATTCAAGCACTGAAATCTTATAAGATGACACTAGGACAAAGTAATCTGTAATCAAATTATTTTCAACATATTGGCTTTTGTGTACCAAAGTGCCCAGAATTTGTGATGCACATGGTAAAAATGCTTTCATGGACTATCAAATTCAAACTCAGTCTAAAACTGAGCAAAATTTGCGGTACTATGCTAGGTTGTGCCATAGAAATTACCCATTTAACTTTATCCTTACAAAAATTCCTAAATGTTTTGTCATTATCACTATTTTAGAGTTGCAAAAACTGATGTTTAGAGACACTAATAAATAAATAAATAAATAAATAAATAAATAAATAAATAAATGACATATTTAGACTGTTTTGATATGCACACTTGTTATTGACCAGACATTTCACTATATGTTTTGAGTGTATGTTTGTGTGTGTGTGTGTGTGTGTGTGTGTGTGTGTGTTGCAAGGTAGATGTTATTTAGTTGTTAAAACAGAGATTTAATATCCCACCCAATATGAAAAAGCTGTTAAAGTGGTGGAACTAGGATTCAAACTTAGACAAGTTTGATTTTAGAACCCACACTGTCAGCAATTTCATCATACTGCCCACAAACATATTATATGCCTATTTCTCTCCTCAATTTTCATTTCACTTCCATCACTACTGGACCACAGTTCTAAAAAATCATTACGAAGTTATTTGAATCCTGTACAATGCAATGCAGGATAAGACTTGACTATTTCCCATTATCATTTTCTGAAGTCACCTAGTTCCTATCAGATCAACAAGATGATAATATGGAGAAAATATTCCTTGCTAGGTCTATGCTTTTGTTCTTTAAATGAATTCAGATATTTGCATATATGCAACTATGGTATATATGTGACTGTTCTCTCCAAAGGGGAGACAGGGACTGTTGATCTGAACTCAGGTGGCAGGGACTGTGACGACTTTGTGATCATTCTGTTCTTAGCTTGTGATCCCTTTACATTGTTAAATGTGGGAGGCAGGGCAGGGAAGCATCCATACATTGCTGTCTTACACCACATCTGATCTTTTAACTCACACTTGGAAGAAATGGTCTGCAAAAATAGCACTGTGCTTAAATACAGATTCCTTTTAGCAGTCTTGTGGATGACCAGTCATATACACATGGATGGCTTTGCTCTCACAGATATACTTTCAATTGCAACTGGAATCTAATTTAAATACCGCATTTACCTTTGGGAAAAAAAAACATTTTCACTTTTGGAAACTTAGCCTCAGTTCTTCAAAACAAAATTTATCAATCTCCCTTGTGTTTTTAGTAGTAACAATGAAAAGAGACAATTTCTTAAATGGAGAATTGACAAGTGACAGTGATTAATGACATTTTTGTTTATTGGTTTGGCTGTAGGCCAAGTACAAAGCAGTGCTTCCTTAGACCCCTTGTTGGTAAAATTGCAGCAAAAAACAGGTGCAAAAACATTACACATAATGTCGTAGAATAGGGCTTACTTCCAAGAAAGTCTACGCATATTAGTTTCCATATTTTGTACTTCACTAAAGGCGAAATGTGGATCAAATCTGTTCCAACACAGTTGGAAGCTCTATTTTTTTTTTTGGTCCACACATTGTTCAAAAAGCCAGTCAAGATAACTGTAGAAGGCTTATTCTGGTTTCTATTTTACAATTATTTAAAATTTTTGATGGCTCTTTACTTTTTAATACCTCCTTCTGGCTACTTTTATTCTGAATTGGAAATATAAAAATAATCCAACCAAGGAGTATTTATCAAACAATGACTTTCCTTTCTTTATGTGCTACAGGAAACAGTTTCTGTCCTTAAAAAGCTTCCATTCTGTTCAGGAAAACTAAACTTTCAGCACAGAGTGCTGTTCCCACAGTTGCATTAACATCCCACTTGTTTCAATAACACTATTTATTTCTCTTTCTACCATCTCATCGCTTAGATCCCAGATTTGTAATATTTATGCATCAAATCTTCTCATTAAAGTTATTGACTGCCTTGTACCCATAGGAGAGAGACAGAAGTCAACTTCAGCGCTCACAGTCTACAGACACAGATAAAAGGTGGTAAACAACAAGGAAAACAGTGACTCATTTTTACTGAGGGAGAAATAAAGTAGAAAACTTCTGATGAAAAGAAAGCCCATAATATGCAAGTACTCAAAAAGGTATATTAGATAAATAAAAATTATTTTGTAAGCCAAAATAGGCTTATAAACAAAAAGAAAACAACCATAATTTTAAAAATGTATATATATTTTTTATTTGATATTGAACATCCTGGGGCCTTGAATGTTCCCTAACATTTTCTAAAAATCATTCAAATGTTCTAAAATGTTCTGTGAATTTCTCCTGACATACTCTCTGGATTTGGATATTATTAAAGTATTTATTCCTATCAATTAAATGAATATATCTCCAATGGAACCCGTACCTAGACTCATGTTGCAACCCCCTACTGCATACTGATATTGTGAGAAGGAAATAAAGTTATATTAGCAATAACTTTAATATGTTGAAATTGTGTTATGATTTTTAAAGTCTTTTACCCTGAAGGCATTTGAGCAGCACAAAGATTGAACAGAGAATTTGAAGCACAACCATAATCCATCACCAACTGTTTAAAATGTAGTTCTGTCAAACATATCCAAACCATCAATCCCCATTTCATTGTCAAAATTGCCCCATAATCAAACCTTATCTGAGTGATTTCCAGCCTCAGGAAATTCAACTCATTAGGAGTAGCTGAAAGGATGGGGGCATTTAAAATTCTGTAATAAAATCATGAATTGTCCCAACAAAAATACTAGTAGCACCCCTGCTGAAAAATTACTGCTTGAATCTAGCCTTTTCTCAACAGAAAAGACTAGAATAGAAATATTCTACATGAGTCAATGTCAACCCCAATTCTGTGGACACCACAGGGTATCCCCAATTACCTCAAGTGGAGTAAAGACATTTTCTAAAAACTTCTTAAAGTGAGGTTTTAAGATATTCTATTTAAAAGAAAATGTTGAGAGTTGCGGCAAGATGGCGGCTTAGGAGGACGCTGGGCTCACCGCACGTCCTGCTGATCACTTAGATTCCATCTACACCTGCCTAAATAACCCAGAAAACCGCCAGAGGATTAGCAGAACAGAGTCGCCGGAGCCAAACGCAGACGAGAGGCCCACGGAAGAGGGTAGGAAGGGCGGCGAGGCGGTGCGCGCTCCACGGACTGGCGGGAGGGAGCCGGGGCGGAGGGGCGGCTCGCCGGCCAAGCAGAGCCCCCGAGTCGGGCTTGCAAAAGCGGAGGGGCCGGGCGGACTGTGTTCCGACAGCAAGCGCGACTTAGCGTCTGGGAGGTCAGAAATTAACAGCTCTGCTCGGAAAGCGGGAAGGCTGGAGGACAAAGGGAGGGAGAGCTGCTGAGCCCCCTGACAACAGAGCTCAGTTTGGTGGGGAACAAAGGCGCTCGCCAGCGCCATTTCCCCCGCCCATCCCCCAGCCGAAATCCCAAAGGGAACCGGTTCCTGCCAGGGAACTTGCTCGCTCCGCGCAAACACCCAACTCTGCGCTTCTGCGGAGCCAAACCTCCGGCAGCGGATCTGACTCCCTCCCGCTGCCACAGGGCCCCTCCTGAAGTGGATCACCTAAGGAGAAGCGATCTAAGCCTGCCCCTCCTGCCCCCGAGCACCTTGCCTACCCACCCCAGCTAATACGCCAGATCCCCAGCATCACAAGCCTGGCAGGGTGCAAGTAGCCCAGACGAGCCACACCACCCCACAGTGAATCCCGCCCCTAGGAGAGGGGAAGAGAAGGCACACACCAGTCGGACTGTGGCCCCAGCGGTGGGCTGGGGGCAGACATCAGGTCTGACTGCGGCCCCGCCCACCAACTCCAGGTATACACCACAGCACAGGGGAAGTGCCCTGCAGGTCCTCACCACGCCAGGGACTATCCAAAATGACCAAGTGGAAGAACTCCCCTCAGAAGAATCTCCAGGAAATAACAACAGCTAATGAGCTGATCAAAAAGGATTTAAATAATATAACAGAAAGTGAATTTAGAATAATAGTCATAAAATTAATCGCTGGGCTTGAAAACAGTATACAGGACAGCAGAGAATCTCTTGCTACAGAGATCAAGGGACTAAGGAACAGTCACGAGGAGCTGAAAAACGCTTTAAACGAAATGCATAACAAAATGGAAACCACCACAGCTCGGCTTGAAGAGGCAGAGGAGAGAATAGGTGAACTAGAAGATAAAGTTATGGAAAAAGAGGAAGCTGAGAAAAAGAGAGATAAAAAAATCCAGGAGTATGAGGGGAAAATTAGAGAATTAAGTGATACACTAAAAAGAAATAATATACGCATAATTGGTATCCCAGAGGAGGAAGAGAGAGGGAAAGGTGCTGAAGGGGTACTTGAAGAAATCATAGCTGAGAACTTCCCTGAACTGGGGAAGGAAAAAGGCATTGAAATCCAAGAGGCACAGAGAACTCCCTTCAGACGTAACTTGAATCGATCTTCTGCACGACATATCATAGTGAAACTGGCAAAATACAAGGATAAAGAGAAAATTCTGAAAGCAGCAAGGGGTAAACGTGCCCTCACATATAAAGGGAGACCTATAAGACTCGTGACTGATCTCTCTTTTGAAACTTGGCAGGCCAGAAAGAATTGGCAAGAGATTTTCAGGGTGCTAGACAGAAAAAATATGCAGCCAAGAATCCTTTATCCAGCAAGTCTGTCATTTAGAATAGAAGGAGAGATAAAGGTCTTCCCAAACAAACAAAAACTGAAGGAATTTGTCACCACTAAACCAGCCCTACAAGAGATCCTAAGGGGGACCCTGTGAGACAAAGTCCCAGAGACATCACTATAAGCATAAAACATACAGACATCACAATGACTCTAAACCCGTATCTTTCTATAATAACACTGAATGTAAATGGATTAAATGCGCCAACCAAAAGACATAGGGTATCAGAATGGATAAAAAAACAAGACCCATCTATTTGCTGTCTACAAGAGACTCATTTTAGACCTGAGGACACCTTTAGATTGAGAGTGAGGGGATGGAGAACTATTTATCATGCGACTGGAAGCCAAAAGAAAGCTGGAGTAGCCATACTTATATCAGACAAACTAGACTTTAAATTAAAGGCTGTAACAAGAGATGAAGAAGGACATTATATAATAGTTACAGGGTCTATCCATCAGGAAGAGCTAACAATTATCAATGTCTATGCACCGAATACCGGAGCCCCCAAATATATAAAACAATTACTCATAAACATAAGCAACCTTATTGATAAGAATGTGGTCATTGCAGGGGACTTTAATACACCACTTACAGAAATGGATAGATCATCTAGACACACGGTCAATAAAGAAACAAGGGCCCTGAATGAGACATTGGATCAGATGGACTTGACAGATATATTTAGAACTCTGCATCCCAAAGCAACAGAATATACTTTCTTCTCGAGTGCACATGGAACATTCTCCAAGATAGATCATATACTGGGTCACAAAACAGCCCTTCATAAGTTTACAAGAATTGAAATTATACCATGCTTACTTTCAGACCACAATGCCATGAAGCTTGAAATCAACCACAGGAAAAAGTCTGGAAAACCTCCAAAAGCATGGAGGTTAAAGAACACCCTACTAACGAATGAGTGGGTCAACCAGGCAATTAGAGAAGAAATTAAAAAATATATGGAAACAAACGAAAATGAAAATACAACAATCCAAACGCTTTGGGACGCAGCAAAGGCAGTCCTGAGAGGAAAATACATTGCAATCCAGGCCTATCTCAAGAAACAAGAAAAATCCCAAATACAAAATCTAACAGCACACCTAAAGGAACTAGAAGCAGAACAGCAAAGGCAGCCTAAGCCCAGCAGAAGAAGAGAAATAATAAAGATCAGAGCAGAAATAAACAATATAGAAACTAAAAAAACTGTAGAGCAGATCAACGAAACCAAGAGTTGGTTTTTTGAAAAAATAAACAAAATTGACAAACCTCTAGCCAGGCTTCTCAAAAAGAAAAGGGAGATGACCCAAATAGATAAAATCATGAATGAAAATGGAACTATTACAACCAATCCCTCAGAGATACAAACAATTATCAGGGAATACTATGAAAACTTATATGCCAACAAATTGGACAACCTGGAAGAAATGGACGAATTCCTGAACACCCACACGCTTCCAAAACTCAATCAGGAGGAAATAGAAAGCTTGAACAGACCCATAACCAGCGAAGAAATTGAATCGGTTATCAAAAATCTCCCAACAAATAAGAGTCCAGGACCAGATGGCTTCCCAGGGGAGTTCTACCAGACGTTTAAAGCAGAGATAATACCTATCCTTCTCAAGCTATTCCAAGAAATAGAAAGGGAAGGAAAACTTCCAGACTCATTCTATGAAGCCAGTATTACTTTGATTCCTAAACCAGACAGAGACCCAGTAAAAAAAGAGAACTACAGGCCAATATCCCTGATGAATATGGATGCAAAAATTCTCAATAAGATACTAGCAAATCGAATTCAACGGCATATAAAAAGAATTATTCACCATGATCAAGTGGGATTCATTCCTGGGATGCAGGGCTGGTTCAACATTCGCAAATCAATCAACGTGATACATCACATTAACAAAAAAAGAGAGAAGAACCATATGATCCTGTCAATCGATGCAGAAAAGGCCTTCGACAAAATCCAGCACCCTTTCTTAATAAAAACCCTTGAGAAAGTTGGGATAGAAGGAACATACTTAAAGATCATAAAAGCCATTTATGAAAAGCCCACAGCTAACATCATCCTCAACGGGGAAAAACTGAGAGCTTTTTCCCTGAGATCAGGAACACGACAAGGATGCCCACTCTCACCGCTGCTGTTTAACATAGTGCTGGAAGTTCTAGCATCAGCAATCAGACAACAAAAGGAAATCAAAGGCATCAAAATTGGCAAAGATGAAGTCAAGCTTTCGCTTTTTGCAGATGACATGATATTATACATGGAAAATCCGATAGACTCCACCAAAAGTCTGCTAGAACTGATACAGGAATTCAGCAAAGTTGCAGGATACAAAATCAATGTACAGAAATCAGTTGCATTCTTATACACTAACAATGAAGCAACAGAAAGACAAATAAAGAAACTGATCCCATTCACAATTGCACCAAGAAGCATAAAATACCTAGGAATAAATCTAACCAAAGATGTAAAGGATCTGTATGCTGAAAACTATAGAAAGCTTCTGAAGGAAATTGAAGAAGATTTAAAGAAATGGAAAGACATTCCCTGCTCATGGATTGGAAAAATAAATATTGTCAAAATGTCAATACTACCCAAAGCTATCTACACATTCAATGCAATCCCAATCAAAATTGCACCAGCATTCTTCTCGAAACTAGAACAAGCAATCCTAAAATTCATATGGAACCACAAAAGGCCCCGAATAGCCAAAGGAATTTTGAAGAAGAAGACCAAAGCAGGAGGCATCACAATCCCAGACTTTAGCCTCTACTACAAAGCTGTCATCATCAAGACAGCATGGTATTGGCACCAAAACAGACACATAGACCAATGGAATAGAATAGAAACCCCAGAACTAGACCCACAAACGTATGGCCAACTCATCTTTGACAAAGCAGGAAAGAACATCCAATGGAAAAAAGACAGCCTCTTTAACAAATGGTGCTGGGAGAACTGGACAGCAACATGCAGAAGGTTGAAACTAGACCACTTTCTCACACCATTCACAAAAATCAACTCAAAATGGATAAAGGACCTAAATGTGAGACAGGAAACCATCAAAACCTTAGAGGAGAAAGCAGGAAAAGACCTCTCTGACCTCAGCCGTAGCAATCTCTTACTCGACACATCCCCAAAGGCAAGGGAATTAAAAGCAAAAGTGAATTACTGGGACCTTATGAAGATAAAAAGCTTCTGCACAGCAAAGGAAACAACCAACAAAACTAAAAGGCAACCAACGGAATGGGAAAAGATATTTGCAAATGACATATCGGACAAAGGGCTAGTATCCAAAATCTATAAAGAGCTCACCAAACTCCACACCCGAAAAACAAATAACCCAGTGAAGAAATGGGCAGAAAACATGAATAGACACTTCTCTAAAGAAGACATCCGGATGGCCAACAGACACATGAAAAGATGTTCAGCGTCGCTCCTTATCAGGGAAATACAAATCAAAACCACACTCAGGTATCACCTCACGCCAGTCAGAGTGGCCAAAATGAACAAATCAGGAGACTATAGATGCTGGAGAGGATGTGGAGAAACGGGAACCCTCTTGCACTGTTGGTGGGAATGCAAATTGGTGCAGCCGCTCTGGAAAGCAGTGTGGAGGTTCCTCAGAAAATTAAAAATAGACCTACCCTATGACCCAGCAATAGCACTGCTAGGAATTTATCCAAGGGATACAGGAGCACTGATGCATAGGGCCACTTGTACCCCAATGTTCATAGCAGCACTCTCAACCATAGCCAAATTATGGAAAGAGCCTAAATGTCCATCAACTGATGAATGGATAAAGAAATTGTGGTTTATATACACAATGGAATATTACATGGCAATGAGAAAAAATGAAATATGGCCTTTTGTAGCAACGTGGATGGAACTGGAGAGTGTGATGCTAAGTGAAATAAGCCATACAGAGAAAGACAGATACCATATGGTCTCACTCTTATGTGGATCCTGAGAAACTTCACAGGAACCCATGGGGGAGGGGAAGGAAAAAAAAAAAAAAAGAGGTTAGAAAGGGAGAGAGCCAAAGCATAAGAGACTGTTAAAAACTGAGAACAAACTGAGGGTTGATGGGGGGTGGGAGGGAGGAGAGGGTGGGTGATGGGTATTGAGGAGGGCACCTTTTGGGATGAGCACTGGGTGTTGTATGGAAACCAATTTGTCAATAAATTTCAGAAAAAAAAACAAACAAACAAAAAAAAAAAAAACAAAAAAAAAAAACAAAAACAAAAAAAAAAATAAAAAAAATAAAAAATAAAAGAAAATGTTGCTGGGGCACCGGGGGGGCTCAGCCAGTTAAGAGTCTGACTCGATTTCAGCTCAGGTCATGATCTCAACGGTTCATAAGTTTGAGCCCCGTGTCAGGCTCTGTGCTGTCAGCACAGACATCTTGGGATTCTCTCTCTTTCTCTCTCTGCCCCTTTCCTGCTTGTGTGTGTATGCGTGCATGTGCACACACACACACATGCATGCACGCACTCTCTGTCTCCCCCCCACCACCCCCCAAAAAAAACTTAAAAAAAGAGAAAATTCTGCATTGCATTTTATGGTGAGAAGGTCTTGAGACCAGGCTAGATAAAATGCTGAACTTTCAGTAACAGAGACTGTATCATGTAACCTATCTAAATCTAGCACTCAATGAAAAAGTGGGGAGCTGTAAATCATCTATAGCTGACACAAACTGAATGGATGGGGTAAATGAATAAATATTTTGTTCAATGGAGGTTGCCACAGAGGATGTCAAAAAGAATCAGACATTTTCCTGTCCTCAGGTAGTTTTATAGTGACTTGTGGGAAAACGTGTAACTATTTCACAAATGTTGATGCAATAAGTACCTTTAGAAATTCAGAAACCAGGGCACCTGGGTGGCTCAATTTCTTGGGTATCCAACTTCAGCTCAGGTCATGATCTCGTGGTCTGTGAGTTCAAGCCTTCCATCAGGCTCTGTGCTGACAGCTCAGATCCTGGAGCCTGCTTCAGATTCTGTGTCTCCCTCTCTCTTTGTTACCCCCACCCCACCCCCCTGCCGCTTACATTCTGTCTCTCTCAGAAATAAACATATAAAAAAATTAAAAAAAAAGAAATTCAGAAACCAATGCTATTAAAGATTTCTGAAAGTCCCCAGGTGGTAATATGATAGCTAAAGCCTTTCTCTAGTATAACTGGTAAAAAGACAATGGCTGGGTAAAAATTTAGACAAGTGATGTTTCTTATTTGCTGTTTAATTAGTAACTCGGTGTAAGACATTTTAAGTAAATATATAACATTTTCTATCCATAAATTAAAAAGATATAAATGGTGCTAGCCAAAGAAGTTATGGAAATTTAATCATTAGCTTTCTTAAGATTTTAAATTGTACTGTCATCTATATTTTATTGGAGATTTTATTGGAGGGTATTTCTACTTACTGACTTATCCATCCATCCATCCATCCATCCATCTATCCATCCATTCATCTCTAAATAAACTTCTGTTATGCAACTCATGTGGGCAAAACTCTGAGCTGGACAATTTAGAAGAAAACAAAGATATATAAGACAAAAAAAATCTGTTCTCTAAGAATTTATAACTTCTGGGTCCTCTTTGACAAAATAAATGATAAAATACTTTGGAAGATGTTGATTTGACAGCAAAAAAATTCTTGATGATGTATTAAATTGGGTCATTGTCATAGCTCAACATACACTTAGAAATGCCACTTAAATAAAGTATAATAAATGTTCAATTTGCCATGTTCCATCCTGTCCTAAGTGCTCTTATGAGATCACCAATTAGCCCCAAATAGCTCGATCATCTCTCTATTCACCAAAACGAGTGGTGACACCAAGTTTTCATTGTCTCAGAAAAATGTTCATAATTTACCATTTTTATGCTGATCCTAGGTTTCAAGTAGCCTTTCCAATCTGAAGTAATGCCAAAAAAGTAACACTGCAATATTAGAATGATTGACACTTTTATGGTATCTTCATCAGACACATTCAGTAAAATACTTTTCTATATGTCTTCTTATACTTTCCTGCTATTATTCTGTCAGTCAGAAGTTGAATACAAACTTTAAAATATGGTGATAGTCATAAAAGTCTGTCCCCACCTCTCTTTCTGTACTTACACACACACACACACACACACACACACACACACACATACACGCACACACACCTACAAATATCATGTAGGTAATTAGGTAGATAATGTTATCAGCCAATTCAGCATACTTGTTTTGAATCTATTGATTATATCACTAAAAGAGGGCAGATGGGAAGAGCAGGGGAAGGAAGAGAGGGAGAGAGAGAGATAAGGAGGGGGGAAGGAGGGAGGGAGGGAGGGAGAGAGGGAGGGAAGGAAGGAAGGAAGGAAGGAAGGAAGGAAGGAAGGAAGGAAAGATATATTTATCATGTTCAGATATGTAGGCCCAACACTGTATAACTTTATTTTGTGTAACTTCACTCTGAAGAAAAGACAGCCTCAATTCCTTTTGAAGATCTTAAACCATGGATACAGTTTTGGAGGAACTAATATTCCAAACTGTGAATGACTTAGAACTTTGAATTTTCTTCCTTCTTTCTGTGTCTCTCTCTCTGGATAATGTTATAGATCAGCACATAAATCAAAGGTCTTAGAAAACTCAAGAGATGAGATTAAAAACTATAAATTTATTTTGTGCATAACTCCGGCAGGAGCTTTGGTCAGTGAAAGATTTTAAATGACTACTGCCTTGCTCCATTTGGGTTTGCTTGATTTTAATGGAGACAGCACAAAACAAATACACTAAAACTAGCTCCTCTTCAAACTATGATCCATCTTTACTTTCCTTCTTTTTAAAATCAGATTCCCAAAAAATCTCCCTCCACCCACAGACCTTCTCACTTTTTTTTTTCTGTGACATTCTGCCTATGCCTCTATTATTTTGTTCAAATTCCCTACTCAACGGCCATCTGTAGACTCTTCTTTGTCAAATCCAATGGCCTCTGCTTAGTTCTCATTTTATTTTGCTGCGTTTCCCATCATTTTCCATTTTATATCATTTCTTCTAGTAACTCTCTTCCCTCCTGGTCTTGTGAAAAAGTCCCATGGCTATCTGGTCCTCCAGCTTCTCTGACTTCTTGGCATTCTCCTTCCAAGCTGACTGGTCAGTCAAAAATCTTTTCTCACACATATGCATACAGCTTCTGGTCAGCTTTCAGTGTCTTAACCTTTAATATTATGGATAGCAATTGGTCATAAGAAATCTGAGGAAAGCCTTAATTATGAAATAAAGAGCTAAAAATGAAACACAAATAAGGAAAACTGGAATTGGATAATGTTGAGATAAGGCAGTGCCCGGGGGTAAGGGGTAGGGAAAGCAACAACAAAACAACTCTTGTTTGTTTAATGATTTTTCTAAATTCTTTTAGATCTGTGTCCTTTGTCATGTGTGGCCACTGAAGTCTCTGTTTAGTGATGTAGTGGTCAGCTAATTATTAGACAGAGGTTTCCTTATGTACCTGGAACCAATAAGTCTCTCAGTCTGTGTGGAGATGATCTATATACCTGTTGAAGCATAGTTTTAACATGCAGCCAGGCAGTTTACAATGGTGTGTTTGCCTTTACTTCCTTCTGGTGCAGAACCTCAAGAGTAGTCAGAGGTAAAATCATAAAATCACATGGCCTTGGTTCATTTCTGAACACATACACAGTCCTGGCCATGCACACACCTGTACACACATATATGCACTGCCTTCTAGATTTCCAGGGATACATATGAGATTTTCCAAGTTCTTGTGGACATCTCATCCCCCAGATTTTCCTCCTAAGCTTTTTGCTTGGCTTCCTGTTTGCCCAAACTTTTATCCAACTCTGTAGGGAGCTACAATGTTCAACAACTGTCTCAAAGTATAACTCTTTCCGTGATATTTTTCAAAATGTCTCACTCTGATAAAATAACTAAGTTGATAAGTATTTAGAGAAGGAAAAAATAGAGGGAAATTGTTTAAATTTTTTAATGTTTCACTAGAAACCATTCTTTTCCCTGGTCGATCCCTCATGTCCTGTAAGTCTCAGTGCAAAAGTCATTTCTTCAAGGAAGTCTTTATTTAGCTTTCAGAACAGACACAAACAATGCTTTACACTACTGTAAATCCTGGATATTGATGGACCCTATCACAGCACATATATCTGAATATTTGTATTATATTTTGACTACTGCACTTTACCCAGTTGGTAGTTCCACTAAGGCAACTATATCTGCTTTGCTCATTCCTGTATCCTCACCACCTACACCACTTCCTGTCACATAGAATGTTAAATATGTATTGCATAAAGACATCTCTGCATTCTAGGCACAGAGAACTCATCTAATTCCATGACTTTATTTCCTCTACATACAGCCATAATCCCAGTCTCCAGAGGTCCATATGCTGAGTCATTAACTGCCTGCTGAAACTCTCTGTGATACAGGTCCATTAGGAGTCCCAAACCAAGTGTCCTCTCCTCAAATATAATTAGCATCGTTTCCACATGCCAATTTATCACATGACCTCTATTAAGGATAGAAAGTTAGGAACAGTTTTACTCTTAGTTTCACATTCTTTATCTATTTGGAATTAATTCCTGTCTTCCTATTACCAACTGAACTACCATCAATTTATTTTCAAATATGCTACTTGAGATGCTTGTCAAATACAAATTCTGTAGTAATCTTTGAAATCATATCTAAATTCTTAAACCTGGCACTTTTCATCCTCAGTGGTTTGCCTTTCCAATCTTTCTAAAATCGTAACTCCTGTGTCCAAATATATCTCTTGCACTTGCACGTTGTACAATTAGAATATTGCACCAGATTTTTACTGATCCCTGAATATGGTTTTGCCACTCTAAATCTAAGCAGCCATTTTTTCATTTCTTCATTTTTAAGTGTAACTGGCATACAGCATTGTTTAACTTTAGATGTGCAATGTGATTTGATAAACATATATTACAATATGATTAACAACATAGCGTTAGCTAACACCTCCATCATGTCACATAATTATCATTTTTATGTGTGAGAACATTAAAGATCTAGTCTCTTAGCAACATTCAAGTATATAATATGCTATTGTTAACCATAGTCACAGTGCTGTGAATTGGATCTCCAAAACATATTTATCTTCCAACTGCAAGTTTGTAACCTTTGACTAACACCTTCCCAATTCCTTCATCCCTAAGTAACCACTGTTGATTTCTGTTTATATGAGCTCAGCTTTTTAATTTTTTTTAAGTTTATTTATTTATCTTTTAAAGTTTATTTATTCTGAGAGAGAGACAGAGACAGCACAAGCAGAGGAGGGGCAGAGAGTGAGAGGGAGAGAGAGAATCCCAAGCAGTCTCCACACTGTGAGTGCAGAGCCCAATCCGGGGCTCAAACTCACGAACTGCAAGATCAGGACCTGAGCTGAAACCTAGAGCTGGACGCTTAACTGACTGTGTCACTTGGGCGCCCCAAGTTTATTTATTTATTTTGAGAAGGAGGGGTTAGAAAGAAGACAAAGTCCCAAGCAGGCTCTGCACTGACAGCAGGACTCAATCTCACAAACTGTGAGATCATGATTTGAGCTCAGCTTTTTTACATTCCACATATAAATGATATCATACTACCACACAGTATTTGTCTTACAGTGTCTGAATTATCTAACTTAGCATTATGTCTTTAAGGTTTCATCCATGTTGTTGCAAATAGCAAGATTTCTTCCTTTCATGTGGCTGAATAATATTCCATTATAAACACACACACACTACTTTCTTTATCCATTCATTCATTGATGGTCACATAGGGTGTTTCCCTATCTTGGCTATTGTGCATAACACTGTAATGAACATGGAAGTGCAGATATCTTTTCAATATCCTGTTTTCATTTCATTTTTATGTATGACCCCAAAATTAAAGCTAATGTTTTAAGTAAACTTCCTACTGTTTTCCACAGTAGTTGAACCAATTTACAGTCTCAACAACAGTGCAAAAAAGCTCTCTTTTCTCCACAGCCTGACCAATACTTGTAATCTCTGGTCTTTTTGATAACAGCCATTCTAACATGCAGTATTTTTAGTATCTCATTGTAGTTTGATTTGCACTTCCCTGATGATTAGTGATGCTGAGAATTTTTTCTGGCACTTGTTGGCCATTAGTTTCTTCTTTGGAAAAAAAAAATTCAGATCTTCTGCCCACTTTTATAAATTGGACTGTTAATGTAATTTTATTGTTTTCTAAATGTTTATTTATTTATTTATTTGAGGGAGGGAGGGAGGGAGAGAGAGAGAGAGAGAGAGAGAGAGAGAGACAGGAAGGGGCAGAGAGAGGGAGACACAGAATCTGAAGCAGGTGCCAGGCTCTGAGCTGTCAGCACAGAGCCTGACATGGGGCTTGAACCCACGAACCATGAATCATGATGTAAACTGAAGTCGGAAGCTTAACCAACTGAGCCACCCAGGTGCCCCTAATTTTATTTTATTGTTACCAAATTATACAAGTTCCTTATATAATTTGGATATTAACACCTTATGTGATATATGGTTTATGACTATTTTCTCCCATTCCATAGACTGCCTTTTCATTTTTTTATTGCTTCTTTTGCTATGCAGTAGGTTTTTAGTTTGATGTAGTTCTCCTAGTTTATTTTTAATTCTGCTACCTGTGCTTTAGGTGTCATATCCAAAATACCATTACCAAAACCAATGTCAAGGAGTTTTCTTCTGTTTTCTTCTAGGAATTTAATGGTTTCAGGTCTTATATTTAAATTGTTCATCTATTTTTAGTTATTTTTGAGAATAGTGTAAGATAGTGGTCCAATGTGCATGATTATCCAGACTTCCCAATACCATTTACAGAAAAGACTATCCTTTCCCGATTGAGTATTCTTGTCTTTTTCAAATATTTGTTTGCCTCATATGTAAGAGTTTATTTCTGAACTCTTGACACTATTCCATTAATCTGTTTTTTTATGCCAGTGTCATGTTGTTTTGATTACTATAGCTTTGTAATATAGTTTGAAATAGGAAGAAGGATGCTTCCCAGAACATGGATATTCCTCTGTGTTTTCTTTAGTTTCTTTCAGCAAAGTCATGTAGTTTTCAGTGTACAAATCTTTCACTGTCTTGTTTAAATTTATTTCTAAGTATTTTTTGTTGTTATTGTGAATGGATTGTTTCTGTTAGTTGTTTTTCAGGTATTATTTTGCTAGTTTATAGAAGCACAACTGATTTCTTTATGTTGATTTTATATCCTGGGGTTTTACTAAATCATTGATTAGTTCCAACAGTTTTTTGGTCGAGTCTTTAGGATTTTCTATACATAAGATCATATCATCTGAAAATAAAGACAATCTTACTTCTTCCTTTATAATTTGCATGCCTTTAATTTCTTTATCTTGCCTGCTCTAGATAGAACTTTTAGTACTAGACTGAATAAGATTAATGGAAGTGGGCATCTTTGTCTTGTCACCGATCTTACCAGAAAAGGTTTCAACTTTTCACCAGTGAGTACTGTGTTAGCAGTGGGTTTGTTGTATGTGATCATAATTATGTTTGTTCCTTCTATATCCAATTTATTGAGGACTTTCATCCTGAGAGGATGTTGTACAGTGTAAAATGCTTTTTCTGTATCTGTTGAGATACTCGTAATTTTTTTTTTGAGAGAAAGCACACACAAACACACACACGGGAGTGGGGAAGGGGCAGAGGGAGAGGGATAAGGGGAGGGAGAAGGAAAGAATCTTAATTAGGCTCCGTGGTGGGGAGCCCAACACAGGGCTCAATCCCACAACTGTGAGATGATGACCAGAGCTGAAATCAAGAGTTTGGATGCTCAACCGACTGAACCATCCAGGTGTCCCATAGATACTTATGTAATTTTTATCTCTCATTCTATTAATTTGGCATATCATATTTATTGATTTGTGTACATTATATAAGGTGTATCCCTTGAATCTCAGAATTAAATCCCACTTGATCAGGGTATCTAGTCCTTTTAATGTGCTATTGAATTTAGTTTGCTAACTTTTTAAAGAATTTTTATATCTATATTCATCAGGAATATTAGACTATCTTCTCCCATAGTATTCTTATGTGGCTTTGATATGAGGGTAATGCTGGCTTTGTAAAATAAGTTTGTGACTGCTCCTCTTCTTCAATAATGTGAAAGATTTTGAGAAATTCGCTGTAATTCTTCTTTAAATGCTTGGTAGAGTTCACTAGTAAAACCATCTGGTACTGGGCTTATGTGGGTTAGGAAGCTTTTGATTACAATTCAATCTCCTTACTCATTGTTGGTCTTTTTTGACTTTTTTTTTTATTTCTCCACAATTCAGTCTTGGTATATTGTATGTTTCTAGGAATTTGTCCATTTCTTCCAGGTTATCTAATTTTTTGATATATAAATGTTCATAGTACTCTCTTATGATCCTAGGTTCTTCTGTGATACTAGCTGCAGTATCTCCTTTTAATTTCTCATATCATTTATTTGATTCCTCTATTTTTCTTAATCAGGCTAAAGGTTTGTCAATTTTGTTTATTTTTTCAAAACCAGCTCTTAGGTTTTTGTTGTTGTTGCTATTGTTATTTGTGTTTTTTCTAATGTTTTTCTGGTCTCTGTTTCATCATTTGCACTCTGACCTTATTATTTCCTTCCTTCTGCTAACTTTGGGCCTATTTTGTCCTTTTCTCCCTCAAGTTCACCTTGAATTGTAAACATAGGTGGTTGATTTGAGACCTTTTTTCTCAATGTATGCATTAATTGCTATACATTTCCCTCTAAGAACTGCTTTTGCAGCATCCCATACATAGGCTTTGGTATGTTGTATTTCCATTTTCATTTCTTTTGAGGGTTTTTTTTTTCTGATTACTTCATTGACTCTATACTTATTCAGTGTTGTTTAGTTCCCACAAATCTGTAAATGTTCCAGCTTTTCTCTAGGTGATTTTGTTTCATAACACTATAATCACATAAATACTTGGTATGATTTCAATCTTAATACATTTTCCAAGACTTGTTCTGTAGATGACCATATGACCTATCCTGGAAAATGTTCTGTATGCACTTGAGAAAAATGTGTATTCTGCTGCTGTTGGATGGAATGTTCTGTATTTGTCTATTAGGCCATTTGGTCTAAAGTATGGAACTAATCCAATGGTTCCGTGTTGATTTTCTGTCTGGATGATCTATCCATTGCTGAAAATGGATTATTAAAGTCCCCTACTATTATTGTGTTGCTGGTTTTTCTCTTCAAATCTGTTAGAATTTGCTTAGTTTTGGTATTTTAATGTTGGGTGAGTATATATTTATAATTGTTATATATTCTTGGTAATTCAACATCTTTATGATTATATAATGATTATATAATGACCTCTTTGTCTCTTATTACCATTTTTGGCTTAAAGTGTATTTTGTCTGTTACAAGTATCCCTACCACTGCTCTCTTTTTGTTTCCATTTGTATGGAATATATTTTTCCATTTCTTCCCTTTGAGCCTATGTGTGCCCTTGAAGCTAAAGTGAATCTCCTGCAAGCTGCATACAATTGGTCTCTCTCTCTCTTTTTATCCATCTAGCCATTCTGTGTCTTTTGAGAATTCAATCTGTTCATATTTCTATTATTGATACAGATTCAATGATGCCATCTTATTAATTGTTCCCTGTTTTGTTGTTCCACTGTTGCCTTTTTCTTCTCTCACTGCCTACCTTTGTGGACTGGTAATTTTTTCCATGGTGATATGCTCTGATTCTCTTCTCTTTATATTTTCTATATCTTCTATAGGTTTTTCCTTTGTAGTTACCATGAGGTTAACAAATAACATCTTATAAGTATGTTTTACGCTGAGAGCTACTTAACATCAATCACAGAAAAATTTACTTTACTCCCCCCGTTTATGTTTTTGATGTCACAGTTTACCTCCTTTTATATTGTGTATTCATCACCAAATTATGGTAACCATGGTTTTTCTAAATAATCCTTTTATTTAATCTTTATACTATTAGTAAGAAGGTAACACACCAACATATTACAAAATTAGAATATTCTACATATGACTATATATTTACCTTTATTGTGTGTTGTCTATTTTTGTATGTTTTCATGTTATTAATCAGCTTCTTTCTGTTTCAGCTTCGAAAAATTTCAGCATTTCTTGTTACACAGGTCTAGTGGTGATGAACTCCCACAGCTTTTGTTTGTCTAGGAGTCTTAAAATCTCTTTATTTCTGAAAGATAACTATGCCTGACAGAGTATTCTTGGCTGGCAATATTTCTCTTTCAGCATTTTGAATATTTCATCCCACTCTTTCCTGGCCCATAAGATTTCTGCTGACAAATCTGCTAATAGCCTAATGGGAATTCCTTTGTAGTTTGCAATCTTTTCTCTCTTGATGTTTTTTAGGACTATCTTTTTGTCTCTTATTTTTTACCACCTTGTTATTTTTAAAGTTTATTTATTTTAGACAAAGCAAGGTGGGAGGGGGGCAGGAAGGGCAGAGTGAGAGTGAGGGAGAGAGAGAATCCCAAGCATGCTCCATGCTGTCAGCACAGAGACCAGCGCAGGCCTCTGTCCCATGAACTGTGAGATCTTGACCTGACCAAAACCAAGAGTCAGATGCTTACCTGACTGAGCCACCCAGGTACCCCTTTACCACTTCATTATAATGTGTCTTTGAGAAAACTGTTTTGGATTGAAATAATAAGGTTATCTATTAGCTTTGTGAAAATGAATGTCCCAGTCTCTCCCCACATTTGGTAAGATCTCAACCATTATCTTTAAAAAGACTTTCTGCCCTCTTCTAGAATTCCTACGTTCTGATATTCATTTTTTTTTTTGATGGTGGTCCATATACCATGTACACTTTCTTTGCTCGGTTTCATTCTTTTTCTTTTGTTCTCTTCCGTGTTATTTCAAAATTCCTATCCTCTAACTCACTAATTCTTTCTTCAACATAATTTGTTCTGCTATTGATGCTCTGCATTGCATTCTTCACTTCTTTCATTGACTTGTTCAGCTCCAGAATTTCAGTTTGGTTATTATTTATTATTTGTATCTCTTTTTTACTCACATTTTTCATGCATTGTTTTCCAGATTTCATTGAATTATCTGTATATTCTTGTTTTATTGAGATTCCTCAAAACAGTTACTTTGGATTTTTTATCAGTAAATTGCAGATTTCCATGATATTGGGTTCAGTTATTGTGATCTTTTTGGTGATGTCATGTGTCCTTGATTATTCATGTTCCTTGGAGTTTGTATTGTTTTTTCTTTGTTTATTTGTTTTTTGCATTTGAAAAAAAAAACAGTCACCTCCTCCAATCTTTACTAGCTGCCCTCAGGTAGATATTTTTTGTTGGTCCTGCCATAAATTTTGAGATTTCTTTGGCCTTTTATTAGATATGCCTGCTCCACACTTCTTGCACCCTTTGTGGCAAATTTCTTAAGCTTGTGTATCTTCTCCAGTTCTCATAATTCGCCAGACTTCCTGCCAAAAACCTCTTCTCCCACCACCCCTGAAGGTGTCATTACAGCTTAAGATTGTGATTTCTTCCTTATCCACAGACCCTGGCCTATTTTCTGCATAGGTTCCTTGTCTACCTGAACTTAATCTCATGGCCACCCTTGAGATTGTGCACAAGGAACTAGCTGGAGTGTAAGAGATGTGGGTTTGGCACTTGGAGACTGGAGGTGACTGTGAGTGAATTATCAGAATCTTTAGGTGACGTTTTGCCGAGCAGATTGTGAATGGGCTTACTGTTGGAATCCAGAATACAGCAGGAAATCTGACCCTTTAATTTCCTCTGATATTCTTAGCTGTGTCTTTCTGTTGTCCTCCCTCCCCTCAATCATGGAGCTCCCACTTTAATACTCTGGTTGTATGGAACAGAAATGGGTTTCCTTAGTAGCATCCCACACAGTTGGGAAATGTGGGTACTGATTCACTATTCTCCCTTTTTCCATGGGAGAGATTGTGGGCTTCCTCTATCTCTAAGCTATACAATCTTGTGGGGAAGGGTGATGCTGTGAGAGTTCCTTTATCCATTCCAATGTCTCCAAAAACAATTTTTTTTTTCCTTTTCCAACTGAGTGCTGAAATTTTTCCTCTGGAAATCTTGACTTTTACAAACAGTCTCTCATCTCTGGGTGTCTTCCAAAGTCAGTGCTTTTCAGGTGCTCCCAGACTGATGCCCAGAGGGGCTAAAAACAGTTCACAGGTACCTGTCAGATCCACAGCCTGACCCAAGGTCTGTCTGCCTATTACCCAATGAACAGGTGGGTGAGACTTCTTTTGAGTCCCTTGGCATATGATACTGGATCCCACAACTCCTACAGAGGCACTTTTATTTATAGATAGATGCCAAATTTTAGTTGGAGAGGAGGAGGGGTGAAAATAAGAAACTTCTTATGCTGCCATGATGCTGACATTACTTCTCTTCCATTTCTAATTGTTAAATTGTCTCTACTCTTCAAAGTCCAAATCAAATGAACATGGTTTATAAATTCCCAGATCCCCAAGGTAAATTTATTCTCTCCTCTGTTTTCTACATAAATTACAGCATCAGTGGTGTTGTTCTGTTTAAACTTTTTTTTTAATGTTTATTTATTTTTAAGAGAGGGGAGGGGTAGAGAGAAAGGGACACAGAGGATCCAAATGAGGCTTCACACTGCCAGCCCAGAGCCTGAAGCAGGGCTCGAGCACAGGAATCATGAGATCATGACCAGAGCTGCAGTAGAACGGTCAACTGACTGAGCCACACAGGCAGTGGTGTTTCTCTGTTTAATAACCATATACATATCATAATATATGATAATCTACTTGCAGAAAGGCCCGATGATTTTTTTGTTTTTGTGTATCCTACATAAAACCTAGAGCATAGTGGTCATTCAACATACGGAATGAAATTAAATTACCTAATAGGGGTGCCTGAGTGGCTCAGTCAGTTTGTGGGTTTGAGCCCCGCATTGGGCTCTGCACTAACAGTGCAGAGCCTGCTTGGGATTCTCTTTCTCTCCTTCTCTCTCTGCCCCTCCGCCCCCAAAATAAACTTTAAAAATAAAATAAAATAAATTAAAATTTCATAATAAAAGTTGGCATGTTCCTCAGATATTGAGAATCCATATTATTCATTTTCTACATAACAATAAATAGATGGAAAGCAAAATATCTAGTTACTTTGTCATCACTCAGAAATAGAATATGGGAGAGCACTATTTTATCAAACCTGATGTCATCAAAACTGCTATGTTATAGTCAAACTGCGTAGACATAGAAATCTTATGCTATAATATGAACTAAACAGGTTCACTGAATTATATTTTTTCTTTAAATCATGAGTTGGTTATACTAAAAAAAGATTATTAGTTAAACAAAATACACATTCATTTTCTTTTATAGGTTTTATTGTAACTTTATTTTCAAATTTATTTTATCATTAGATTTAAAATGATAAATACAGGTACATGATTAAAATTAAAATAGAACAAAAGGAGGGGCACCTGGTGGTTCAGTCAGTTAAGCACCTGACTCTTTTCTTTTTTATTTTATTTATTTATTTTGAGAGAGAGAGAGAGAATACACACAAGTGTGGGGGTAAGGGTCAAAGAGAGAGGCAGAAAGAGAGAATCCCAAACCTGGCATGGGGCTTGAAGTCAGGAACCGATAAGATTGTGACCTGAGTCAAAACCAAGAGTCAGAGGTTAATCCACTGAGCCACCCAGGCCCCCAAGTGGCCGACTCTTGATCTCGGCTCAGGTCATGATGTAAGGGTTTGTGAGCTCCAGCTCTGCATCAGGCTCTGTGCTCTCACACCCTCTCTCTGCCCTTCCCCCACTTGTGCATGCATACATGTGTACTCTCTCTCAAGATAAATAACCTTAAAAGAAATAGAGCAAATTGTATATTTTCAACTCAACATTTTCTTATGTTTTTATTTTCTCAAAAACTTTCTATGTATGTGTAAACTTCCATGGGCATAAGAGAACACACACACCTATACACACGGATACATTCACAGACATACATCTTTATTTTCACATAATAGTAAAGATGTAATAAATACTAACCACAGATTCTACACAGGGTATAACAGGAAATGTTTTGTTTCTTTACACGGTAATGGGAAGTAAGAATTCTGGTCAATTGGAAACAGGAACGAACAGAAAATAATGTATGTGATAGAATAAATGTTGTTTTGATCCATTTGTGCATCTAAAGTAATTTGAATGTGGTTTTGACATTATTTTCTAAATGATGTGTTGGTCACTTGAGGTGAGAGGGGAATAGCAGAACATAAACGCAATAATGGCTTTTCAATAGAAGTTGCTTGTTTTCTAAGGAAGTAAAGAATTTTGCCTGAAGTCTGCCATCATTTATGGGACTCCTGTCTTTACATTGAATCCCAAAAAACTTGGGAGCATTTTCTTTGGAAGAGTGCACCAGAATAACTGATATGGAATAATTAATGAGTAGAAATGGTAGGAAAAAAAATACATAACTTACTGGTTCAGATGAGCTCTTTTAATGATTTTTCTTAGGCTATGGAAGCAATTGCAAAAAGAAAAGGAGATTGACACTTAGGTTGAGGGAAAAGAAAAAGTTCTGGAAATAAATTTCTATGAAATTTTTAAAACATGGGTTTTTAATCTATCCTCCTTCAATGAAATGTCAACTTTTGAAGTATTGGTCCTGTTTATAGTCTGAACAAAGTATGTGTTGTCAGCCAATATTAAAGGATTTCTGAATGATGGGAAGTGTCATACCACTTAGTCTAACATTTGAAATGTGAGAAGGTCATTTTTATTAAGGTAAGAAAATTCTCCCAGTTTATTCAGATTTTCCATTTTGTATCTTTAGATCTCAGTAGCACTTCCTGTCTCTCTAACTTGTCTGAGAGTAAGAAAATTTTCACTATACACCTTACTTTTTAATAATTTATTTTGTCTCTAGTCCATTTTGAGAATATCTTCTCCATGCCAGGTTCAGACTGAAAAATCCAATGCCCTTAGACTGCAAAAATGATCCACAGTATTGATTCTCCATATCTTCTTCCACTAATAGAAATGCCTTCCAAATTTTAACTAAGTCCATCCACTTTTGCATTTATGTTTACTTTATGACAAAGTTTTGAACCAATGAAATTGAGCAGAAGTCGCACAGGCAATTTCTGTGACATCGTCAGTGTCAAAACCTCCTGCCTAGATTTTATCTTTTCATTTTTCCCCCCCATTGGCTAAAATTCAGGAGGGGTACTAGTAATATACTTTGTCCAAGCAAATTAGAAACATGAGATCTTAAAATCAGAGATGGAAACCACATGTTGAGGATGAAGAGCCACTCTGGCAAACAAAATTTTTGGATGACCTCTTGGACAAGGTCTTACCCACCCTTCCTGGACTATTTTTGGAGACAGAGAGAAAACAACCAGGACAACAACAATTGCTGACTTACTTAAGCCACAGTATTGTGGGGTCTTGTTGATATAATAATTTAACCTACACACCAAATAATACCAAAATAGGCAATGGAAATGCTACCAGTGAAACAAACAAACAACAACAAAAATATAAGGCTTTGCCTCAGTAGATAGTAAGAGAACCTATATTGCAAACTGGAAAGCTATGAGCCTAGTTATGTCATTGCCAAATATTTTAAACTATCAACTGCAATAACTTAGAGAGCAGATCACATGCTTTAAAGAGAATGTGATTCTGGGGCTTGGGGAAGAAAAGAGAATGTTGCAGTTTTGAGTGTTCCTTAAAGCTTTTAGCAAGGTATTATGAGAAATAGATTAGCCCAGTAACAAAATAACAAATCTGTATGCAGAGATGGAATAGACTACAATTCTATAAGGAAGATTTTATCTACCTTTAGCCTCAGTGTAATAATTTTTAGTAGGCAGGTTTGGAAAAGTCAACTACTTCTTTAACTCAAACAGTAGAAAATAATGCTTCAGACATTTCTCAGATAGCTCTCATTATGACTTTTCAACTAGAAAAATGGAAGCTAGCCTAATGGTAAATATATGATTAAGCAGCATATCTTACCCTATTAGCCTTTTTTTTTTGAATTGTAACTACTGAGATGAGCAAGAAAGGGAATGATCCTGAAATAGAAGCCAGTATTTAATACCCGTTTAGAGAGCTATGTCCAAAAATTAACTTTGTATCTTTGGTGGTACATGAAAGTTATTGAAACTATATTAATCTGAAGTTTTTTTAATATTTATTTGTTTTGGGGGAGAACGCAAGTAGAAGAGGGGCAGAGAGACAGGGACAGGGGACCTAAAGCAGACTCTGCACTGACAGGCTGACAGCAGTGAACTGGATATGGGGCTCGAACTCACGAACTGTGAGATCATGACCTGAGCCAAAGTCAGACGCTCAACCATCAGAACCACCCAGGTGCCCCTAGTCAAGTAAGTTTTTAAAGAATTGTATCGTCAAAGAAACATCCAGCCAAGGCTTGAAAACCCATGTGACTGTTTGAATCTTAAAATCATTCCTAAACTTTTAAACCTACACTTACAGGAAGAAGCTGTAAAATCTGGACACTCCTTTAATGCCCACTCCAATACAGTCACAGAAGATAATGAACATGGAAGGCTGATCAAAAAGACCAAATCTGGGCTCATGGAGAACAACGGATCAAGTTTTCTCTTTCCAAAGAACAGAACCAATGTCTAATAAAGAAACTTATTCCACTGCCAGGGCAGAGAATTTGTGCAATTTCTGTTCAGGAAGATTTCATCATTGATATGAACTGGTAACTCTCATGTCTATTTTTCCCTTTTCCAAATGGAAAGATGTTTTTGTCTTTATATGTAGTATGGCCCTTAGTGATAGTGATCTCTTGGGAACAGTGAACATGGACACCCTTAAGACAAGACCAGAGAGTAGAAATTGTAAACTATCCCCCATGATCCATTTCCCCACCCATACTTTTAGTAATTATCCCTCTTAACTTACTTTTAGCTGAGCACTTATCTGCTCAAACTGAGACTTATTTCTCAGCCTTCTTAAAGGTAGGTGCACTCATGTGACTTAAGTTCAAGAAAAGGGGATTTGAATGGAAGTTATGTATTCAATTTCCAGTTTATTTATCTTAAACATGAAGCTTCTTGTCCTAGATTTCTTCCTGCCCACTTTGCATGTGCTGGAACAAGAACATGATGTTGATGAACTTCTGTTTATCATGGTGATGAGTACAGATCAATCAGCAAACTAAAGTCCAGAAATGGAAACCACATGTTGACAATGAAAGTTGAGTAATATCAACCTACTGGCTTACCTCTGATTAGTTCCTGAAGAAAATTTTTAGAGTATAATCTGCCAACTTTCTCTGAACTATTATGGGGAAGAATGTACTCTCATTTTATGTAAGCTACTGCATTTTAAGGGTATATTTGTTACAGCAGCTTGATTTATACTTTAACCTGCAACAGTATCATTATATTACCAAACCACATTTATCTAGTGCTTGTGTTTTGCCAAACCATAAACCCTTCTGTGTTAGAAGATTATTTGATTTCATATTTTTGGTTGTTCCTTAGCAGCTCTATTATGGCTACTTCCCATGCCTACTGTGATGGTTAATTTTATGTGTCAACCCTGCTGGTCAAACATTATTGTGGATGCTGTTGGTATAGTGTTCTCTTGGCTGAAATTAACATTTAAATTGGCAGATTTTGAGTAAAGCAGGCCTCCATAATGTAGGTGGGCCTCATCCAATAAGTTGAAGGTATTAATAGATCAAAGACTGACCTCTCCTGAGCAATAAGGAATTCTTCCAGCAAACTGTCTTTGGACATGCTGTAATTATTCCCAAAGTCTCCAGCCCTGTCAGCATACTCCATCAGATTTTGGACTCACCAAGCCTTTACAATCTTGTGAGCTAATTTCTTAAAAATGGAATCTCACTTTCTCTCCCCCCACCCCATTATTTCTCTCTCTCACCACATACACATGTTGGTTCTGTTTCTCTGGAGATCTCTGATGTATACATCTACCCTGCTACTTCTCAGTGTTTAGTACCATTGTAAATCACCATTTTACTACTGACAGTACGTATCTGAACTGCTACAAATATTTACTGAAGATTTATTCTGGTGGAAGACACAAATACATACATACATACACACATACATACATACATAAAATGGTGAAAGTCTTACAGGGAAAAAGCAAAAGAGCTCGAGAAAAACTGAAATCAGAGAGTGTATCAGGAGAGTATCTCTTGAAGATTCAAGAGATGAGGACACTTTTATAAAAAAGAAGTCCAGACTGAGGAAATAGAAAGGGCCAAGTTCTCATGATGAGAGAATACTTGGTGTGTTTGAGAAAAGTTAAGCTAAAATGCAGTGGATGGAGTATCCTGATATTTAATCCGGAAGGGGATTTCTATATTGGGTCAAAGGCAGAAGTTAAACTAAGGACAATAAATGCTTTAGTCTTTCTGAGACTACCTTTCCAGAGTATACATTTTGGAATTTCTGTATATTTTTGGAAGTCATCTCAACATTTATAAAACAAAAATAAGACCTCTTCTACATGTTGATAGCTCATTAAGAAAAATTCCTAAAAGTTTCCCCAAGTGAAAGATGAAACAAATGTCTCATGCTATATTTATATAGTTGCATGCCACTACTTTTTTTTTTTATTAATCCAATGTAAATTCTCTAGAACTAAGGTGGACTAACCTAGTCTCAGTAGCACTAGGGAATTGGGAGAAGTGGTGTGAGCTCCAACTTGGACCTTATTCCAAGGAACTACTCAGCTTCAGAGCCACCACTTTGCCCCCAAGCCTAGGGTAGTAAGGAGGTAAAACCAACTATTAGGGGAATACAAGGAGAAGCTTGAGGACCAGGGTTACCTATCAACATGGAAATTCTTATTTTACCAATAGAGAGGGTCTGAATTTTATTTTATTAAAGAGATAGCATGTTTTCTTACCATGTACAGCCTTTTTTCCAACTTTATAATTCTGGCTTTTAGTCTTCAATTGTCCATTTAGCTCTGGCTTTGATAAACAGAACATTAAACAGAGGTGAAAGTGGGGAAGCAGAATGTCCAACTGTAAGGAGTTTCCACTGTTATTAACTATTTTATGACAACTTCGGGAGGGTGAGGCCTCCTTCAAATGTTGTTCTTAAATATATCAATAGCCCAGCTCTTATCATAAAACAAAATCTGGATCCTGCATGTAAGTAAGCAAAAGAGAATGTCAGGGCTGACAGAGGTTAGGATCAAAAGGCGATCACTTTTCTTTCCTTTCAGGAAGTCATTAGAAATGGCAGCCCTGTTGTGTCAGATGTTACATCCAAAATATACTAATTCAACGAGGTTTTATTTTAAAAGAGACTCTTTACAAAGTTATTGATTTAGATGCATGATGAACTAGCCCTAGGATGTAGCACTTTCTATCACCATCCCAGGCCCAAGGGGCAAAAGAAAGGCAGAGCTATTAGAACCCATTGGAACAGAGTCACATAGATTAAGAAACATTGAGAGGAATTATAAACTTCGGTGTAAGAATAGGAATGAAAACTTGTAGAGAAGGGACTAGGAAAATAAGTGTTCTGAGTTCACTCTTCTCAGTCCTAGTACCCTGCAGAGATGCTCTCCTATATGCCACACTCAACAGTAAGACAGAGGGTGTGAGAAACATGATGTAACCTGGGATAGGGAGCAGGACAGAGAAGGATCGAAAATTAACCTGAAGGAAGAAACGGGAATTATCAAACACATTTCCCCTTTTCTCTAGCTAGACAGTAGACTCTGTCCCAAAGTGATTTTATCAAGTAAAATCTCTAAAAATGAAAGAGAAACAATTATTCCTTTCTTCCTATCATTGATAGAGATAATACGTGAGAGATTAACTAACTGCCTCTACTGCAGTATTCCAAAGGATGGTAACATTTCTATAAATAGATTAGTTACTATTCCTCCAGGAAAGAGAATGAGGTGGAAGTGGACAGAGATCTTGGAAATGTTTCTTTAAATAACCCCCTCCCCCCAGTTTGAAGGACAGCTTCCTGTCCAGGGGCCCAAAATTTTGGAAGAGTAACATCTCTACTTACAATGCCCTCGGATGCTAGCATATAAAGTTAATAACTTTCTCAAGACAAAATTGTCCAGGCACATTTGTTATAATACCCAGATTCGTTCATCACTTTTAAAGAATACCATGGTTAATATTGGAAATACATTTGCTTCCTTTCTGGAATAAAGAATCTGAGCCTGACCTTAGGCCACTCTTTACGGATTTGCAAAGTGAAGCCTTAAATGAAAAGATGAGTCTTTTCAGTTCTTTCTAAAGGTCACCATTCTGAAGATCATAGTAACCTTTATTTTGTGAGTCCCAAAGCACCAGAAACACCCATGTAATATAAACTGAAATTTTTCTTTGTTTCATCACCTAGTGTTATTCAATAAAGTTTACACTTTCAAATTTACATATATTTAAATTTCAAAGGAAGTATGTATATGTTTTGCATAATTCAATGAAATCATTCCTGAAAAATTTAACTTCTATTCTCATGAACAAAAATTAAATTAAATTTGAAAAAAACACTCAAGTGAGATCTTGTTTCAGTAAAATATCATTGGATGGAAAAAATTATTTCTTTGCTTTTCTTTCATTGAAAATCCCAGATAACAGCATAATACTGCATCATATATTCTTGATTATAATTCACTTAGATACAGAGTATATTATGTAGTATATTGTATAATTATATTATATTACCTTTAAGTACATGGAGATGTTTTAATTCACACCACAGACTACACAGGTGGTGATACATGTACTAAACAATAAAAAATATCATCAGGAAAAAAAGAGTGTTGCTTTGACAATCAAAAATACTATGAACAAAACCCAAAGTCAAATAGCAAACAAAAGTATCTGCAATATACAAATTGTACTGTGCTGTCAGCACAGAGCCCAACACAGGGCTCGAACTCACAAACTGTGAGATCATGGACTGAATGGAAGTTGGATGCTTAACTGACTGAGCCACCCAGGCGCCCCTATATATATATACTTTAATATGTTAAAAGAGCTTACCAGTCAGAATTTTTTAAAAAAATTATTTAAAATATTTTATACTGTTATAAATAAAATAAAAAAGAACCCAGAAGAACTGAAAAGAGTTTTAAAGACAAAATCACATACCAAAATTGTCTTCATCCCTCAATTTCCACCCTGGTCCTAATCATCATGATTTTTCTCTTTCCTGTACTATAAAAATAGCCTGTTAACTCTTCTAGTAGTTTCCACTCTGGCCTTTCTGGTCAATCCACCACCCACATATTAACCAAACTAATCTTAGTAGAACATCAACTTGATCATGCTCCTTCTCCCAGCTTAATTTTTTAAATTACTTACCACTCACCTTAGAAATAATTGATAATTCTAACCCATGGTTAAAGAATCTTTCATGAGTTTGTTTCTATAGACCACTCTGATTGATCTCCCTGCCACTCTATCTTTCCCCTAGCCAGCTTTGCTCTAGTAATATCAGTCATATATATATATATATATATATATATATATATATATATATATATATACATACACACACACACATACTCATTGAACACTCCAAGTTTGTCCCCATCTTAGACTTATTCCTTCATTTTGGAAATGTCTTCCCTGGCAATGGTTTGTGACTCACTTCCTAAGTTAATTTCTGGTCTCTGCTGAAATTCACCAAGTTTTTTCTCATCCCAGGATCTTAGCATATGCTGCTAAATATTCCTTAAGTTCTTTATCTCTCTCATTTTAAATACCTGGCTCCTTATTGTTCTTCTATTTTCCAATTATGCATAAACTTTATAGAGTCATCCTCCATAAACTTTATGTCTAAAAGATATTCCCTATTTCTAGCTTTAAAATAAAGGATGTGCTGTCTTCCCCTCATAACATGATCAATGCGAAAATAAAATACATTTTGTCTTCTATAGTAGATGGGAATATCTATGCTGTGGACAGAGTTCTATAACACCCTCTCAAGATCTGCTCTGCATGTGTACAACTTGCCTAATCTCTTCTCCTTGAGTATATGTGGGGCATGGCAATATGATGGAATATTGTCCCTATGATTAAATTACTAATTAATTGATTTTCAGTTAGTCAAAAGGAACATTAGTTTGGAAGGGTCTGACCCAAGCTGATGAGTCCTTTTAAAAAGGTGAGACATCAGAAAGACATTCTCCTGGTGGACTTAAAATGAAGGAAACTACCATGCTGTAGAGAAGGGAAACTTAACCTATTATAACTAGATAAAGACAATGCCAACAACAAAAATCAGAACAATATCCCTCAATACAACTTTAACAATACATTAAATCAAATCTAGAAACATATAAAAACATTACACATCATAAACTAATGAGATTTAATCCAGGAATGCAAAGCAATTGAAAATAAATCAATTAGTTCACCATACAATTTGGGGGAAAAAAAGGCTTAATAATCTCAGAAAAAGCATTTGTCAAAATTCAACATTCATTCATAAGAAAGCCTCTATGCATACTAGGAATAGAAGAAAATTTCCTTGTTCTGATAAAGGGACATTAGAAACGAACCTAACAGGGATATGACACTTACTGCTAAAAGACTGAATGCTGTCTTTCTAAAATCCAGAAGAAGGGTAAGATGGCTCTTACTTCCATTAACATTGTACAAACGGTCTAACCAAAAAATATTATCTACAAATTTAACTTTGGAATAAATATAAAACTCATTTAGGTGATCCTGTTCATTTGAGTGAGTTTGGTAGGATGTCTTCTAAAGAATTTTTCCATTACATCTACACTATCAAACAAGGCAAGAAAAATGAAAAGCATATTTTTTATTAAAATTTATTTTATATTAAAATAAGACTATATATTTGCATATGCTATGACTAAATAAAAAATTTCAAAGGGAATAATAAATAATACTGGTATCAATAACTGTGTTTAGCAAGGTCATGGGAAACAAGGTCAATATTAAAAATCAAATTAAAAATCAAATGTATTATATATATACATTATATATATATATATATATAATAGAGAGGTATATATTATGGAAATATACACAAAAATGTATATTACATAGAAACAGACATAAAAAACATTTGAATTGAAAAATCACAAAGTGCTTAGGGATAAATTTATAAAATATGTGTAAGACCTATACACCAAAAACTGTAAAATGTTTCTGGAAAAAAATTTAATAGATCTAAATCAATGGAGGAAATGTACTGTGCTCATGGATCAGAAGACTCAATATCATTAAGTTGTTAATTCTTCTCCAATTGATCTACACATTCAAAGCAGGCCTAATCAAAATTCCTGTGATATTTTTGTGTTTGCTATTATTTTTGTTATTGAAAATGAGGAAAATATGAAGTCTGACAGAAGACATAGATTATATTTAAATGTAGTGCTAAATTTCAAAAGGAAAAAAGGATTAAAATCTTGAGTGAAATTATATGGTAGAACATAGTCAACTTCAAAAATGTTATATGATAAATAATAGTTGAGAAGAAATCTATTTTATAGCTAGACATAAAAATATATAACTTACAGGTAATAATCAAATAATAGAAGTATAAATATATCCCATTATAAAAGCAAAACTTAAAAAAATTATAATCAGAAAAAAATGAATTGTAAAGGCAAGAAATTCAATATAAATATATCACTTTCATTTGTTTTTACAAGTAAGATAATGGATACTATTTTATTTTTTTTTAATTTTTTTTAACGTTTTATTTATTTTTGAGACAGAGAGAGAGCATGAACAGGGGAGGGTCAGCGAGAGGGAGACACAGAATCTGAAACAGGCTCCAGGCTCTGAGCTGTCAGCACAAAGCCCAACGCGGGGCTCGAACTCACGGACCGCGATATCATGACCTGAGCCGAAGTTTGCTGCCCAACCGACTGAGCCACCCAGGCGCCCCAATGGATACTATTTTAAAAATAGAGCTTTATACATACTAAAAGCAATAAGTTTTAGTTATGTATGTATTTACTAAAACAAAATACAAACCATGTAAATTATCACAATAAGCAAAACAAAGAAATACAATGTAACAAAATAAGAATGAATTAATAACAGAAAATATAACTAACTGTGACAACAGAACTCAAATAAAACATTTCTGTCAAATCAAAGAAAACATTTTTAATAGAGTATTAGCTATATAAATTAAGTTGCAGCCATATAATGAAATATATATAATAGAGATGTAGTCTGAAAAGAACGAGGCAACTCTGTATTACTGATGAGAATAGTCTTCAAGTAAAAATTACAAAATGAAAAAAGGTGAGTTCATATATTTTTTTAAATCACACACACAGAATATCTCTCAAAAGATGTAGAAGGAATAACTGAATATTGATTTCCTTTGAAGATAGAATTTGGAAGACACTTGGGAGAGATACTTTTCAGAGTATATGCTTTTATATATTTTACATTTTGTGCATGTACATATTTTATTGATTCAAATATAAATAACATTGTTTTTAATAGATGCTTCCTTCTTTTCTGTCTCAGCATCTCATTCTCTTCTTTCAGAGAATAAAACATTATAATAAGAAATAAATTTGTTTTCATGTTTATTGTTTATCAGGCTTGGGAGGTTGTAAGCTTCATATGGGATGGAGCCAGGTATGGTCCCCACTGTGCAGAACCTGGTCTACCAGCAGACTCTAAATATGAACATTTTGCAGGAATGAATGAGCATAATACAGTTAATAAAAGACAGATGAGGGGTGCCTGGGTGGCTCAGTTGGTTGTAAGCATCTGACTTCAGCTAAGGTCACGATCTCACAGCTGGTGAGTTCAAGCCCCGTGTCGGGCTCTGTGCTGACCCCTCAGAGCCTGGAGCCTGTTTGGGATTCTGTGTCTCCCTCTCTCTCTGCCCCTCCCTCGCTTGTGCTCTGTCTCTCTCTCTCTCTCTCTCTCTCTCTCTTAAAAATAAATAAACATTTAAAAAAATAAAGGCAGATGACTGAATCAACCAAGAGAAAAAAAGTCAAGCAAGTTTTAAAAAAATTATTTATAATAGTAAGTAATCACACACAAGTTAAAACCAAAATGAAATACCGTTTTGTCCACCTAAACTGTGAAACACTTTATAATTATAATATCCAATACTCATGGATGTGTGCAAAGGGACACAAACAGTGCCATGTTAGAAGGAGCAATGACCATTATCTATTTTCCCGATTAAACATAAAGTCCTAAACAATAAAGGACTGGCTAAAATATCAGGTGTAACCCTGATTCTAAACTGGCAAAACAACAAAACAAAGCAAAAAAAGGATTAAAACATCTGATTTCTATCACGAGATTTGGTCCTATAAAATAATGTTTGAAAGTATTTCTTTTCTACTTGGAAAGAGCAGAGAGAACATTTCAGACAAGATGTGTTGGCATTCGGTGTCATCTGAAGAACATGAGTTTGACTTTTGTACAGTCCTGGATTCAAATATGTGTCCGCTTCTCACCAGGGCCCTCTATGTACCAGAATGTCTTTATGTGGACAAATAGTGGGGTACCACGGCTGTCCGCAAGATAAATCCCCTTTAACTTCTTTGAGTCTCAGTTTCCATATCTGAAGTAGTGAAAGGTGCCAACTTGAAAAGAATTTAACAAAATAATGCTCATAAAAATGCCTAGAACACATTTATCTTAATTAATGTATACACACCGTACATGTATAAATTATAATGAACATAAACGTTCTATATGTAAATAGAGACACAGATTGTATGCCCATAAAAATGGAGACTTATAATCGCCTACTGACAAATGGAAGTGCATTATGGAAGCTACACTTTTATAAAGAGCAGAAGAGCTCTGTGTGCAAGTGGAACATAAAAGGCCAGTGTATTTTCTATCTTGCATAGGCAATTTTAAGAATAAACAGAAGGGATTTACAGAATTTGATTTATTAATAACATATATTTTATTTTTGGTTCAAAACTAGGTTTATTCTTTTAGGATGGGCAGAAATGTGTGAGAAAGAAAGAAAGAAAGCCAAGATTTAAGGAAAGACTCTGAAATAAAATATGCACACACAGACTTGAAACAATCTGGTCCTAGGGTAACAAAGTAACAGGTTTTTCTCCACACATTCCCCACCCCCAGATAGGCACTGAAATCCAGTATGCAAACAAAAGAGACATATTGTAGAGGTGATTCATTCGGCTGGGGAGACAAAAGGCTGCACCAGCCAAAGCCAACATTTAAAAACGGCCTATCATGGAAAACTTGTTTCTCTCTTTTTGAGGAAAAGTGGCATGTTTGAGTAAGTGACATATTCTTTAAAGTTTCCATTTTTAAACATTAACAAATATACCTCAAAATAACAGCCAACTTTCCCCCCCCTTTTTTTTTTTTATAGAAACCCAGTTTCTCATAAATATCTGTCTGTGCTTTCATCTACATATGTGCTGCTATCTTTCCATAAACTCAATCACAGTGTAATTTAGTCTGTATTGGTAAATGTAGAAAGGCTCTCAGATGGCTTAGAAGAAATAGAACAAAATTAGTTTGGATTTTTTTCCAAGTGGATTGTCACAATCTGTGCATGTTATTTCCCTTATCGTTACATTTATGCAACATTCAGATTCCCTTTCCTCCTTTATCCATCTCCTATTTAACATAAACAGGGGAAAAATTAAGTGTATATAATCACCTCTCAATCCTTTATAAACTTTATACAATAGCTAAGAGACCATAATGTTTGAATGGTGGTTATTGGTTTGAATTTGGCATATGATATCAAAGTAATGTATCTTCTGCTATGCCCAGGAAAATCTTAATCAGAGTTCCAAGCGCAAATAAGCAGGGGGAAAATTTTCTGGCTATGTTCTGTTTTAAAATTCCTGAATCTGGTCTCTGTCATGATCACCCTTCAAAGGAACCTCCATTTTAACACAGCTGTCAACAGACTCCAAAAATAGATATTAAAGGAGCTTGTTTATAGAAATGTGTTTAGTCTCATTTCCAAGAAAGTTTATATCTGACCCAATACTTATTTATTGTATTAAAACACAATTATTTCCTGTAAAACACCCTCCCATGCACACGAACAACTGAGATATATGTGAATGTCAGAATCATAATCAAATCATTTCTCTCAAGTAGTTCCAAGATAACCTCTAAATTTCGAGACTCCTCCAACTTCCTTCTATTGACTGTTAGTCTAATAAGAGGATGAGACCTAAGATTTAAGTATCTTTTTCCCAACCAGTGACAATGTTATCAGAACTATTTGAAATAATCATATTTAAAAGATGTTTCTAATTCTCCTAGATCCAATTGATTTCTTATTGTGTGCCTCCTAAATCCTTTATTCACATTTGTATGATGAACACTTCCAAACTGAATGTCAATTATCCATGTATATTCTATTTTCTCTCTTACTAGCACTCCCTATGGAGCTTAGTTCTTGTCTCCTTCCTCTCTGTGCCCAAGTTTAAAACATAGTGCTGAAACATTCCAGGAATTTAGTACATCATGTATTGTATGGCAATCTGGTTGAAAGTCCACAGTAACAATTCGGATGTGCAGAAAATTTTTTTTCATCATACTCATACTTAATTCTATCAGACACCACCATTTCTGCAAGGAAGTGGATAAATAACACCACCAGTTGTTATCTTGAGATTCAAGATACCCTAGTCACTTCCAGGTTAATATGGTTTCTGTGGAGGAAATACTCAGGCTTTCAGGATTTCTCTACAAACTCCCTACTCTTCCTCTTTCATTAGATGATATCTGAGTTTAGAAGAGGCTTGCATAATAGCTGAGCATTGAAAGTGACAGGTGAAAAACATAGGGAAAATAGGCTGTAATGTTCCATGAGGTTATCTAGGATTCAGGTCCCTTAGAGTATTTTTCTACTCTCCACAGGGTCAAAGCTAACTCACCAGGACTCCATTCGTGTTCCAGAGTGTAAGAAAGGAGGATGAGAGGAAGTGAAGGGTATTAATTTTCCTCTTTAAAGATATTACCTGGCACATGCCCCAGGACCTTTGCTCTTCAGCACTGCTATGCCTCCTTCTTGGTAATCTGAGTAATGATGGCTGAACTGTCCATGGGGTTACCCACTCCACTCTGGCTATACTCTGGCCCCAGCACCAAGCCTCCCTGGCCTCTCTGCCTTGCCCCTCAGACTGGTATGGGGAGAAGGGAGAAGGGGAGGGATCCCATGAGCTTTGGCGGGGGGAAGAGAGCCAAGTTCTAAAGGGGATGGGGAGGGGGTATACATGTTTGCACCCACCCACACACACAGATATGACCTTAAAGTTGTACACATTATTCTGCTCATATGTAATAGATTCATGGATCATACTAACAGAGGAGGCAGAGCACATACATTGATAACTACAATATAAGGAAAAAATACTTTTCATATTAATATAAAAACAGTATCTTAAAGTAGGTGAGCAGGAAGAATTAATTCATCTTGAGGATTTAAGTAAAGCATTTTAGAGCATACCTCTTGTAAAATGAACTCAATGGACTACATTTCACTGATTTATTGAACTAGTATTTAGTGAATCTCATCCATACAAATAATGGGAAGTTAGCTAATATGAAGTAAAACAATTACTGTATCTTTCTTGAGAGTTAAATTATTAATTTTGAAATAATTTTATTGACTAAATTTTATTGACTAAAATAGAAATATGAAGGTGAAATCTGGGATTTTTTAAGGTTGTTAAAGAGTGCAGAGTTTCCATGGGTAACAAAACAGTCATGTTCAATGTAATGAACCAGAATGATAGCAAAAAGAATCTTTTACTCAAGTTTCTTCTTTTTATCAGTAAAGGGAAAACTTACATAGACGCTCTCTAGAAGGCCTAATTTTTGCTTTCTTGACCAGAACTGCAAGAAAATTTAGGAAAATAATTACCTTGAAAAGGAGATGTTCCTATAACTAGTCTAAATTTAAAAAATGGTTAGACTGACCTGATATGATAGAGCACATTGCTACTCTAATAGAATCAAGGTTTGTATAATAATAAATAATGATAATATAATAAGTAAAGAGTGGAAGAATGTATTCTGGGTAAGCAAATAATCGGTCATATCACATCTATGTAACCATCCAAATTGTGACCTGTAGATGGCTAAATCTTGTGCAACTTAAAGGTTATTCCTGATGTCCACTGCATCCTGGGGCAACTCACTTCATAAATGATTCTCTCTCTCTCCTTAGTAAACAATATTCTCCTTCTACTTCCTCTTCACTATTGGAATTATAAACATAATCTGATATCTCACATAATAAAAATAAATAAATCTCTCCTCATTCCAATGATCAATTCTAGGTACCTGGCGACTTCTCTCCTTCTCTCCGGGGCCAAGATTTCTAAAGTATAATCTTTACTCATTGTCTCTGCTCATTTCCTCCCCCTTTGCTTTCTCACATGAATAAGTCTACCCCTGCTGCCACAACTGCACCTCCTCCTGATGTAAACACTGGCAAGTGGTCTTCATATTTCTACCGCACCAGATAATTTTCCATCTTTATAAAACCTGAGCTCTGTGAATCATTTCACTATGTTTTCTACTCCCTCTTGCTAAAGTTAGAGTTTCCTTGGGCTTTTTCATACCTTTCTGGACACATCCTGTTCATTTAAATGATTTATGTCTTCTATTTGTGCACCTACTCTATTGATGCAGGATATCAATATGATAAAAATTCTCTGCATTAAGGAATGTACAGAAATTCAAAGAAATGCCATATATCACGTCATTATGTTATAAATACAAGACTGACTTTGTTAAACCATTAAATTACCCCATCAATGGGTGTAAATTTTAGGTGAACATGAGAATCACCTGAAAATAAGTTACCAGAAATATGAAAGACCAAGCTGATAAAGAGAAACCTTATTCCATTACATACAGAAGGGCTGAAAAAATGTAATTTAGAAGGTTGTTAAATATGAGTCAAGCATAAAAATAAAATAAAGGGCCTCCTCAGGTACCAGCAACAAAGAAAAAACTCAAAGCTAGACCAACAACCTCGAGTGATTCATTTGTGGCTCATGCGTATTTCATTAATTTTTGAGGACTAAAATCTAACACCCTTATATAAAAAGTTGTGGCCTCCCACCCCTAGAAAATGGAAAGTTTAAAGAAAGTCATGTGGATAAAGCTCAGCTCCTAGAAGTACTGCATTAGCCATTAAAAAACGAAACCTAATAAATAAATAAAGGGAATCTGTGTATCATCTTACAGAAGTGTTAAAAAGAAACTTGTCATATATCTGGGAAAGGAAAGGAAAGGAGAAAAGAAAGAAAGAAAGAAAGAAAGAAAGAAAGAAAGAAAGAAAGAAAGAAAGAAAGAAAGAAAGAAAAGGAAAGAAAGAAAAGGAAAGAAAGAAAAGGAAAGAAAGAAAAGAAAGAAAAGGGAAGAAAGAAAAGGAAAGAAAGAAAAGGAAAGAAAGAAAGAAAGAACAAAAGAAAGAAAGAAAGAAAGAAAGAAGAGAGGAAGGAAGGAAGGAAGGAAGGACCACTATAAGAAATAAAAATAGAGCATGTTGGGGCACCTGGGTGGCTCAGTTGATTAAGCATCCAGTTCTTGCTTTGGGCTCAGGTCATGATTTCACAGTTCATAGATTTAGCCCTCCATTGGACTCTGCACTGACAGAGTCAATGGGGTTCTCTCTCTCTCCCTCTCTCTTGTCCCTCACCCACTTGCACACTCTCTCTCTCTCAAAATAAATGAATTTTTAAAATAGAGCATGCAGGGCTATTGTATGTTCAAGTATGGATTCTAAATATATACTATCTACAGATAGAGACAAATTCTAGAAAGTTAACATAACACTGTTTAAGGATACTGAAAACCCTAGATCCCTGAGAAAAGCAAACATTTTGCCATCATAGTTTATATTAAATCTCCCCAGAACCTCTGCCAGTCACAGGAAAAAATTATAAACCTCCAAAGAAATAAACCCACGTAAAATCAATATGCTGAATATGACAGAAGACATTTATTCTTCCAACTCTCCATTCACTCGCTAAATATCAATGAGATGTCCACTATAAGCCAGAAAGTCTTCAAAGCACTGCATATACAGAAATGAATAGAAAACAAAGGGATGAAGATATAAAAGAAGGTAAATAAAGCAGAGTAAAAACCAGGATAAAAAATAAAATATAGCCAAAACCATAAAGAGCAAAAGGAACAACTTGGAACAACTTCCTCCCTGAAATTAAGAACGTAGCAGACATGTGTTTAATATATACATACATACACACACACACACACACACACACACACATATGTGTGTGTGTGTGTGTATGCATACTAAATGGGAACAATATAGAGAAGATTGGGCTATCTTCTTGTCACAGATGGCATGCAAATTTGTAAATATTTCTATATAATTTTTAGCATCAATACCTAAACCTGAGAAAGATATCATTAAAAAGAAATCTACAGACTAATCTCACTCATGAATATTGATGAAATAATTTTCAATAACACATCATCAAACATAATTCAATACCTAAATAAAAATATTTTAATATAAACAATTTAGGAATGCAAGGATGGTTCACTATTAGATATTCTATTAGTATCACCACATTAATTTATCTAAGGAGAAAATGCATGTCTCTGGAGATGAGGATAAGGCCTGATAAAATTTCAAAGCATATAGCTGCTAAATATCACTTAGAAAAATAGTAATTATGTATACAATGAAATACCACTGATACCCACGCAGAATGGCTAAAATGAAAAAGAGGGAAAATGCCCAATTTTGTTAAAGATATGGAGTAAACAGAACTTTCCTACACTGTTGGAGAGTATAAATTAGTACAACTTTGGAAAACAGTATAGCAATATCTGCTAAAGATGAATAGTTATATAACCTATGACCCACCAATTTTACTTTTAGATATATTACTGACCAAGATGGGCTTAATATTTCCCTCCACTTTTCACCAAATGCTAGGCAGGCGGCGACGGCGGCGGCGGCTGCTGCTGCTGCTGCTGCTGCTGCTGCTGCTTCTTCTTTTCCTTTTTTTACTCTTTGAACAGATTTCCCTTTCCTAGAGTATTTACTGTAGAAAATTTATTACTGTAAATTCTTTGCCTCTTTGAATTACAAACTTTTGAATTATAAACTTTTCAAAACACCTCTTGCCGGGTTTGTAACCCAAGACTGTCTGTCTGAAGGATCTGGGGAGCTCTCTCTTTGAAATGTAACCAACAACAAAGATAGCTCCCCTATCGCCCAGTCTCTACAGGAGGGTAGACACAGCTTCAATGGGTGCCTAGCTCCAAGCTGTAAGACTATCTCCTATCATGCACACAAGTAAGAGGGTATGACCAATTTGCAAACACAGAGGGTCTATCATCCCCCATTCCAGCTTTAAAAAAAATTTTTTAATCATTTATTCATTTTTGAAAGGCAGAGAGAGACAGAGCACGAATGGGGGAGGGAGAGGGAGAGAGAGAGAGGGAGACACAGAAACAGAAGCAGGCTCCAAGCTGTTAGCACAGAGCCCCACACTGGGCTCAAACTCACAGACCGCGAGATCATGAACTGAGCCAAAGTCGGACACTTAACCAACTGAGCCACCCAGGCACCCCAGCCTATCCCAGCTTTTAATAACACTGTTTTTTTTTTCAGTGGAGTTGAGCTTAGATCCCATTCTGGCCTCTATTGTAATAGCCTTGAATAGTCTTTCTTACCTTCCTTCGTCCAGTCAATTTTTGCTTTGGTGTTCTCAGCAGAAATGCAAATGTATGTACAAAAAAAAAAAACCCAAACAAACAAAAAACACACTAGAATGTTCATAGCAGCATTATTCAAAATAGCCCCAAACAGGAAACTATCCAAACAGGACAGCCAACTGTCCATCAGCAGTTGAATGAATATTAAAATTATGGTATATTCACAATATAATTCTATTCAACAATGAGAAAAAATGCACTACAAATACAGGCAAACTATGGATCAGTTTTTACAAACATAATGCCAAGTAAAAAAAGAAAAGAATACACCCTATTTAATTCAATTCATATAAATTACAAAAACAGATTAAGCTTATCTATGCTTCAGAAATAGAGTGTTGATTATCCTTGGTGGGGGCAGTGACAGGGAGAGTTGCTCAAGAATTTTCTGGCTACTGGGGTACCTGGGTGGCCCAGTCGGTTAAGCATCCGACTTCGGCTCAGGTCATGATCTCACAGTTCATGAGTTCGAGCCCCGCGTCGGGCTCTGGGCTAACAGCTCAGAGCCTGGAGCCTGCATCGGATTCTGTGTCTCCCTCTCGCTCTGCCTCTCCCCCACTCATACTAGGTCTCTCTAAAAAATAAAAAATAAAAATTAAAAAAAATAATTTTCTGGCTACAATCAAGAGGCATTCTAGTCAATATCAAGAAGTATGGATCATATTCTCTTTCTTGATCAAAGTGCTGGGTGCACAAGTATGTTTAGAGTCTCAAAATTCAGCACACTGTACTATTGCAAAATACACACTTTTTAAAACGGATATAATGTTTTAAAAGTCACCCAATGATCTTGTTAAACTTGCAGATTTCAGTGCTACAACTCTAAAGATTCTGACTGAAAATCTAGGATGAGGCTAGGATAGGGACCTTTCAACAAGCAGGTGGGTCTTGGAATCTTAAACAGTGCCTTAAAAAGTTCCAGTACTATTGTCAGTAAATATACTGCATTCAGTTACTTTTGCTCACTAGTTGTGGCTTGGTAGAATACCAGAGAAACTCTGCTGCACCAGAAAAAAAAATGCTATTTTGAGCTATGAACCAAGAGTTGATTTAAGATACAATATATATTTTATGTACTGCATCTAGCCTTGCTATTTGTCAGATTTTATAGAAACCTCCATTTTCTCATTTGTGTGTGTTCTAGGCAGCCTTCTGCAGAGGTGAGGAGTTGTCTTTGTCTCTCCAGCTTACATTCTGGTAAATTCCACCTTCAGTCACTTAATAAAATATAGTTCTGCATACTTTGTGCACATGGTCCAAAGCTTAACCCTTATAGTCAGAAAGCCTCTGTGAAATCTTTAACATATTTCAACCTCTCTTACTCTACATTTTCTCAGCTATCACATAGAAATTTTAGTAATAAAGCATTTTGATAACTGGCAATCAAATGAGATGCATAAGAAAGTGTAAACTGTAAAGAAGTGTGCAAATGCCAGTTAGTTCTGCGTTATAAAAAGTTAGCCAAAGACTGTGTCATAAGAAAGAGGGGTGCGGGGCGCCTGGGTGGCGCAGTCGGTTAAGCGTCCGACTTCAGCCAGGTCACGATCTCACGGTCCGTGAGTTCGAGCCCCGCGTCCGGCTCTGGGCTGATGGCTCAGAGCCTGGAGCCTGTTTCCGATTCTGTGTCTCCCTCTCTCTCTGCCCCTCCCCTGTTCATGCTCTGTCTCTCTGTCCCAAAAATAAAAAAAAAAAAAAAAAAAAAAGAGGGGTGATTTTCCATCAGCTATTCTCATTGTCTGCTGTCCCACACAGAAGTGGAACTTATTTCAAAGGCATAAATTACATCAGCCACATTCTCTGAACCTACATCCAAAAAGATGGCCACTTCAGGAGAAAGCAGACAACCCAGAAGATCTTGACACTCTAAATTCAAGCTCTTGAAAACCACGGGGCTAAACACACTCTGCTTCTCAACTTTTATTCCAATTCACCACAAAGACACTGAAGCTTCTTGCACTCCCCAAATTTCTACCTTATATTTTCTTCCCTCACTTTCAACAGATGACTTCTCCCCTCATGTACTATTTAGAAAACACAAAGATTTGGCTGGGAAATCTTACAATCTACCACCACTAGGCTTACCAATATGTTCACAATTTCTCCTATGGCAGGAAAGCTAACTCTGACCTCCAGCCTTTCACTTTCCACTACACCATTCCTGTGACAGTTAATAAATGAACCTTTCCTCCTCCCTTTCACAGTCAAATTTCTTCTCAGATTCAACACTTAATATTTTCACTTCTTAACCTCTTACTCATTCTTCAACCCAGTGCATACTGGCCTCTTCCCACTAAGTCACCAATAAGGGCTCTTTAAAACAGATGGAAATCTTCATACCTTAACTTCTTTGATCTCACAGTGGCTTTTGTTTTTGTCATTTACCTTCCTTTTCTTTTTTTTTTTAATAATTTATTGAGGCGAAATTCACAAAACATAAAATTAACCATTATAAAATAAACAATTCAGTGGCAGCTGCTCATTCACATTATGGTACAGCTACTACCTCTATTTAGGCCTAAAATATTTCTAGCTCTTCAAAGCAAAATCCCTTACCCATTAAACAGTTTCTCCCCATTTCCATCTTCCTCTCAGGCCCTCGCAACCACCAGTTTGCATTCTGTCTTTATGTATTTATTCATCCTGGATATTTCATGTGTCAAATAGAACCATATAATTTGTGGTACTCTGGCTCCTTACACTTGGCATATTTTGGAAGTTCAGACACATTGTAGCTTTGGTGCTTCTTATGGCTGAGTATCGTTGTATCTACATACCACAATTTTCTTACCCATTTATCTCCCTTTCTTCGTGAAACCCACTTTTCCTACGGTTTTTGGCACAATACACGACATTCTCCTCTTAATCATTGCAGGCCCAACTCTTAGCATAACATCTTGGAGGTTCATTTATACTGTAGGGTACATTAATACTTCATTCCTTTTTTTTTTTAATTTTTTTTCAACGTTTATTTATTTTTGGGACAGAGAGAGACAGAGCATGAACGGGGGAGGGGAAGAGAGAGAGGGAGACACAGAATCGGAAACAGGCTCCAGGCTCCGAGCCATCAGCCCAGAGCCTGACGCGGGGCTCGAACTCACGGACCGCGAGATGGTGACCTGGCTGAAGTCGGACGCTTAACCGACTGCGCCACCCAGGCGCCCCACTTCATTCCTTTTTTATCAATGAATAATATATCCCATTATACGCCTCTACCACACTATATATATATATATATACATATATATATATGTGTGTATATATATATATATATATATATATATATATATATAATATATTCACACCACCACCACCACCAAATTATAAGACCTGCATCTCCATTCCAGGTATTTCTTCTGAACTCCAGAAGAACTCACATGGGTGTATTAGATATTGCCACTTGACAGTCATGCATATTCTTATCACAAATATACCTGAAACACAACATGAAGAAACTATGCTTTCCAATAGACCACACCTCCTTCTACTCTACATTTCTCCCCACATTAAATGGCACTGCCATTCACCCTGATAGCCAACTTAAAAACCTAGGTATTGTTCTTGTGTTTTTCCTCTTCCTTCCTCTGTTACACTCAATAACCAATTGTTTTCAGTTTATCTGTTTAATATTTCTTGAATCCAATCACTTCACTCCAATCCTTCAGCATTATTCTTGTCTAAGCTGCCATCTTGTCTCCTGTGGATTGAAATACTTTTTAGCTGACTCCCAGGCCTCCAGGCAGTCTGTTTTCCATATTGCACCTAGAGTAATCTTCCTAATACAAGTTTTGTTGTCAATCCTATGATAAAGAAATCTTTTCAAGTGCTTCACATTGCCCTCAGGATAAAGTACAAATTCCTTTAAAAATGAATAGACCCTTTAAGTATTGATTTGGCTTACTTTTCTCTGGCCACCTTTCCCAGCATTCTACATCTCACATATAAAAGATTAATTTTAGTTCTTGATCAGGCCCCCCACCCCTTTTTAAAGGTCTTTCAATAATCTGCTTTATGTGTCTAGAACACTCTCCTCGCACAACTATCCTACCATTTTGTCTTGCCAATTCTATCTTGCCATCTCTAAAAGTTCAGGCCTCTCCTCTTTGCCTTCATTTTATTCTTTTTTTTTCTTTATTTATTTATTTTGAGAGAGTGAGCGTGAACAGGAAAGGGGCAGAGAGTGAGGGAGACAGAATCCCAAGGAGGCTCTGCACTGTCAGCAAGGAGCCTGATATGGGCACCAACCATGAGATCATGACCTTAGCCTAAGAGTTGGATGCTTAACCAACTGAGCCACCCAGGCACTCTGAGATTTTATTCTGATCCTGTTTTGGTTGCCCTACAATCTGAACCACTGCTCGGTGTATTGTGTGACCTGTTCTGCCTTTGTCTCTGCCTCATGGTTTCCTACTCCTGCTAGGTAGAGCCCATGTATTTCTGCATCTTTTTTGATAATAATAAAGCATATTTTTCTAAAACTTTCATTATTTCTGAATGGAAACATTTTTTCAGATTATGTACTTCCTTTAGCCTTCCCTTTCATGGGTAGGAAGATTTTTTTTATTATTATTTTTAATGTTTATTTTTGAGGGAGAGAGACAGAGCATGAGCAGGGGAGGGGCTGACAGAGAGGGAGACAGAATCTGAAGCAGGCGCCAGGCTCTGAGCTGTCAGCACAGAGCCTGACACAGGGCTCAAACTCACAAGCTGTGAGCTGGGAGATCATGACCTGAGCCGAAGTCGGATGCTTAACCAACTGAGCCACGCAGGCGCCCCAGGAAGACATATTTTTAAAGACTATGGTTGAGTCTCAATAAAGTGAATTTCTTATATTCCCACCAACCTTCCTCCTCTCCATACCTCAAGGTCCATTTATGTAGAAAGACAATACACTCAACACAAAAAGGTATTTAAAGGTACTCTTGCACAAGTTTGAGCTTTGGAAATTTTACTGTGAAGACTGTGCTGAAAAGGGAAAATCGTGGAACATTCAATCTATTAACTAATCAAAATTCAAAAAAATAGCAATTTAATACAAACAGTAAATATACTTTATTACTAAAAGTCTCTTAACATGTTTTGCACAAAGAATATACAAACTATTTTTCTAGTTATGAGCTTGAGTGTTCTAAATACACATTTGTAAAAGGTAGTCAACTAGAAAATGCAAAGAAAACAAAAGTTTTTCTGAAGATTTTGGAAAAGTCCCCCGAGGAAACAAAGTACTGTCTATGAAAAAATAAATCAAAAGCCCACAACAAGTATTAGTGTCAGAGTGAAAAAAACTGAATAGAATAGGAAATGAACACTCTAATTTCACTGTTCGGTCTAAGTGAAATAATAAAAGAAGCAGCGTGACTTATGAAGAAGAAACTAGATTTTCCCATAAGTGATCCACATTTCTGAATCACCCACTTGTGACTTTTAAAATGTAGTGTTTTTAGCATGTGAAACAAAGTGAACAGCACCACTTTATCTTTTTAAAGTCCACAAAAGACACATTAGCATATTCTGTAATTTAACTTTTAAAAATCACCTCACATTATGTAAGTCTCATACAAAATAAATCCCAATAGGGATGCACCAAGATGTCATGGGAGGAATCTTGCATCAATGTTCAAAGACCAAAATTCCAGCCCAAGACTTAGGACTGACTATGTATTTGGGAACAAATCATCTAACCTCCGGTTTCTCTGTGCCACATTTTCCTCTCCTATGAAGTAATGACTGGGTTGGACTAAATGGTCTCCAAGATAACTTACAGCTCAAATTCTAGCATGGAATAAAATTGAAAAGCAAATTTACTTTTCACTAAAATAATTACTTGCTACTGAGTATAATTGCTTCCTTTTGGTAAAAGGACATGCTCATTATACTCATTTTTATGTGCATAGCCCTGTTTTCTATTTACACAGAGTGCCTATAAAGCCATGTGATGTTTTTAGAATAAGCATAAAAGCACTCACTCTTCCCAATGAGTCTAGTCCCATCTTAGGTGGCTAAGTCCAGAGGTTGCAGACTTCTACTGATCCTGAGATTTAGCTGTTTGAAACTCTTAAACTGGGGCACCTTGCTGGCTCAGTCATAAGAGCATGCAACTCTTGATCTTGGGCTCATGGGTATAGTCCCATATTGGGTATAGAGATTAATTAAATAAATAAATAAACTTAAAAAAAAAAGAAACTCTTAAAAATTATTTTTCAAACTAAAAATACGTATGTTTGCATTCACTTAATATTTCACGCATTCATTCACTTATCAAATATATCTTCCTTAAATGTAAATTTTAATCTTTTGACAGTGTTTTTTTTATTTTTCTTTTTTAGTAACATTGAGAAATATTTCATAGCTAGGATTGGACACGAAGACAGAGCGATAAACTTGGATAATACAGCATTTGGTTTCTAAAATGTGTGATTTAATTATAACATACAAAGATGAATTTCCTTGTGTGACTAGTAAAATAGTAATTAAAAACATCTCAAAAGACTGATTCTAAATGTGGTTTGAAAAATAACAGCATATTTAGAATAAATGAATGAATTCCCAGGGAGAATACTCTGAAGTTTAACATTTCTCTGATTATGTGAGTTCTACTCTAGTTTGTTTAAAAAATCAGTTCCATTACTCTATATACATATTTATAATAAACATAAAATTTGTGTTCAAAAGAGACTATATACACGTATATACATATATATGATATAATTCGCTGGCTTTAGAATTCCTATTTCTTCCATCACTTTTTATCTTAAACCACCTTAATCCTCAATTTATAGAATAAATAAGTAAATGATTAAAGTCAAATTTGGAAGCTTCCAGAGCAGAGCTATCTTTAAGCTTTGTGTAAGAGTACCTACATAATGGAAACTTATTCCAAGGGCCAGAATACTAGGCCTCTCCCTTCTTGTCAATACCATGGCAATCTCTTCACCACACTTTTCTTGAAAATTACACTTTTCTTGAAAGTAAAGCCACATTTGGAAAGAGAGGCAAATATTATCATTTATCTGGATTTTTTCCATTTCATAAATGTTTTGGCACAAGACATTACTAGAGAAGATGTATCTTTATTAAGTCATAATTTGTGTTTCTTACACAATATAGTGTTTCAACTACTATTTTTCCTTACAGATCACAAATGACATCAAATCCTACAACTTCTAAAACCCATGCACATTTTCTTGTTAAAACAAAGACATAGATTGCTATTGTTAAAATCTATAGATTTCCCATGTGAAAACATCTTTTTTTAATTTCTGAAAAAAGTATTTACAAAATAAAAAATACAGCTGAGTTACTTCTATTCTCAAATTGTACTTCCTCCCCATCACATGATTATTTACATTCTTTTACCCTTTATTTATTAATATAAATATATTTTACACCCATCATTCTACCATACTGTTATTTTTCCACACTAAACACAAGTCTTTTTTATTTTTATTTTTTGAGAGAGAGAGAGAGAGAGAGAGAGAGAGAGAGAGAGAGAGAGAGAATATGAATGAATGAATGAGTAGGGGAAAGAGAATCCCAAGCAGGCTCCACACTCAGCATGGAGCCAGACATGGGGCTTGATCCCATGACCCTGGGATCATGACCTGAGCCAAAATCAAGAGTCAGATGCTCAACCTAGTGAGCCACCCAGGCACCCCTAAACACAAATCTTTTAAATAGCATTTTTTGTTTGTTATTTTTTTTAAATGATTTGTTATCATACTGCACTTGAAATCTATTCAAGGGGAAAAAATTGCAGATTTTTTATTTGGATTTTGCTTTAATATTATTGTGAATACTAAGTCAACATCCTGTCATGATCAACCATAGATATGTGATCATTTTCTTGAGGAAAATTTTTAAATAGCTGTGGATAAGTTGGTAGTAATGTATGTCATAATTTTACTGAATTCAGATTTTTACTTTATACTAAAGGTAGCAAAGTCTTATAATAATAATTATTGGACTACAAACTCTGTGGCAAATTTCCTAAAAGTTTATGGCAAATATCGATTTAAAGGATCCTGGCTGGATAATATATAATGTAGGTCAACAGAACAAATGATCAGTGATTCTTCAAGGTGAGCTCCATACTTTAGTAGAAAAAGCTTTTCCCATGTGCACTTAACACAGGTTTCTAAGGACGTTGTGTATGTGTTTCTTATTGTAATTATGTAATATATCGGCAACTAATGAAAAATGCTGCTTTTTATCCATAAAATAATAGGTTAATAGAGAAGGAACTTTGTATGTCTTATAAATTCAGCAGCATTATTAAACTCCCACCACAATACATGAAAAGAAGACTCAAGATCCCAGAACCTATCTTTCCACACTTGCTTCAGCCCCATATGATTCATCCTATAGGTAGAATAAAGTGTGAGTTTTTGCACAGGCTCTATCCTTACTTTTCACATTATCTAGCTTATTTTTCCTCAATATTAATGTCTGTCTTGATACTATTCGCCTGGAAATTCTCCCCTGGCCATCTGAGACCAAGTGCAATAACGCTCCTTGTGTCCCCACAGTACCTTCTACTAATCGTCACTGTAACACACAAAAGGGCATTACAAGTTCTCATTTCCAGGTGTGAGCAAGGACTATGTCTTAGTCACTGTTGTATTTCCAATTCACCCTCCAATTCTTGGTACACAGTTGATAATAAATACTCTATTGAATCAATTCTCACTAAAAAGTGTTTGCCAACCAATTTTACCCTAAAAGTAGTATCTAATCATCCATAGCTTTCCAGCCTCATGTTGATCTTTGAAGCCAGTTTCTGTACCAGTGTATCAGCAAATTCCTGGAATCTCAACCTTGTTCATCATCCTACACTCTTCAGTGACTGTTGCTTCATGTTCACTCAACTCATGTTACATCAAAATTCAAGCCTCTTGGCCTTGATATGGGACTTTTGTTCTTGGGTACTGACCTTGGCTCTCCTCAGCTTGGATTTGCAAATTGTCATTTAGACTTGCCCACTTTGAAGTATTCTGAGAAATGGCACAGCATATATTTCTGCTCTTGGTCCAGAACTTGGTTTTACTTGAGTTTACCTTAGCCTTGTGGACAGGAAATTCACAGTATAAATATCTGATAAGGTTTTGTGTCCATGACATGACATGACAGCAGTGCTCTTCTAATTTTATTTTCTATTTCTGTAATACACTAAACTTTCTCCCCATCGTAATATCTCTCCAATAATATAAATATTAAATAACATGCTGATGCTAGATATTTCATTTTATTATTGTTGAATTATTAATGTTTTAACAAGGAACATTTGATTATTATGGGTAACTATTATAAACATATAATATGTATAATTGCTTTATTGTTTTTATTTTCTTGTAAAATGAAATGTCATCTACAAATCTTCCATATTTTTGTGGCAATTCATGTCTTTGTTTCCCCATATCTGCCATTAAAATGAAAGTCATAACGCTTAGGTACCTGTGAATGAGTCAGAACTGGCTCCTCCCACCATTCCTTCCCAACTTAGTCCCTTGCAGAAAGTATGAAAAGAGCCTTAAATGTTTTTCACTTAGCTCATAGCATTAGACACTAATAGATATTAAATCCACTATTTTACTGTGTCCTTGATCTATCCCATTATTTCACCAGTGGTATCAAATATGAAAGCAACTGAGCTTATGTTCAACCCAAGAGAATTAGGAGGATGTTAAGCACAAGCAATTGAAAATCATCTGGCAAAAATACATATAATATATTTACTCTATAATTTAGTGAGAAATCATTCATATATAGATATGGTATGCACATGCACATCCTTTTTTTTTAAGTAGGCACTACAGTTTGTTAAAAATGAAGCTACAAGTGCTATTCTAACTTACATAATTATGAAGAAAAACATTCTGGAATAGTATTCTAACATTTCTGTCCCATATAAATAGCCATGCTCAACAGCAAAAATGAATACTGAATGGAGATATGGAAAAGAAAAGAGAAAGAAGTGCTCAGTAAAAGAAAATAAAAATAAAAAGAAGAATATCAAGAATTACCTAAATTTAATTAAACTAGAATAATTTTGTGAAGTTGCTGAAATCTGTGGTATTAAAAAAATATTAAAGACAGAGTTATCTATGACCAAAATATGTTTTAAAATTTCTTACAACTGGTAATATATTTAAATAGCATAACTAGGCATCTTGCATGGACTAATGTGTCTGATCTAAAGGAAACTAATTTTTAGGGATTAAGAAGACTTCTGGAAATACATTTAAGTATGACTTATTGGGGTTCAGACATATATGAGCATGATTTGCAAACAGTCTGGCAGAAGACTATTTGCAAAGGCTACATCCTTAAAAAAAAAAAAAAGATTTGTCCTGCTTAATTTGAACAAGTAGATAAGAAAGCTTTAGCTGTTGCAAAGAATTAGAACTCTTAGAAAAAATGGAGTTGTTATCACTAGAATCTGTTCTCAGTCCCTAGATCATGCCTTTGTTTTAGGCTGGAGTACAGCATAATTCAAATACAATTTTGGTATCCTGGAGGGTCAGATCTGCTTCCAATAGCAAATTGTTGTACCTGGTGGAGACTATGATCTGATAGGAGTTCAGTGGCCACTGTCAGTCACCACAGTATGAATACCACAGAAATAGATGTTTACCTGAGCATATAGGAGATTCTCTCTGAAACTCCAAGAAATACTTAATGGAGTACAGGTGATCTATCTGGAGAGAACTTGAGCCAGGCTAATCTTCATGCAGTATGATATTTTCTAAAACATGAAGAGGTTTAAGTCTACCCATCTACAAAATTTCCAGGCCAATTAGTTCCTTAATATAACAGTAATTTTAAAATATATTGGAGTGACATCTGTAAGATGGCAGAAAAAAGTTTTCACCCATTATTATCCCACAGGAACATTGATTTTGACAACGAGTCAGGGACAAAAGCAACTCTGTGGGAGTCCAGAAGTACAGCAGAGAAGTTTCAATATACCATTGGAATACAAATTTTGAGAATAAATGCATCATAAAGGACAAGAATAACAGTATCAGTCTACCTGTGTCACCCCTACCCTAAGGCAGCACAATTCAGTGTCAAGATGGAACCCCTTCGGCTCACAATTTCTCTCACAGGGAAAAGTGACACTGTAGTGAGTGAATGCCCAGTTTTCCCAACTATCTGGCACATATCCCTAAAGAGTTGCTTTTTTCTCACCTCATCCAGAGTAACCATGGATTTGGTACTCAGACTTGTAAGTACCAGCACAGCTAAGTGTTTGGAGGAGGGTGAGAGCAAGGTAAAGGTGAAGAATTAGGTATCAGGGCTTGGAACTCAATCACAGGCCACTAATTCTAATACTTGCTTCATGGACTCTATCTGGAGGCCTTCCCACAAACCACTTGGGATACCTTACCTACACACTCTTCTAACCAGCTCATATGCACCCCCAGTGCTCTGCACACCTCACCCCCACTTTGACCAGCTTCCCATGCACACACCCATGGTAGTCAAATGTGAGCATTTGCACATGGCTTGCAAGTATGCACAGACAGCCAGTTTGACTCTGCAGGATTGGACAAATTTACACAAGCTAGAGCACTTTAGGGTACTACCTTAGGGAAAACAAATGAAAGGCTCTCAGTGTCTGGCTAGACTTTGCAATATTGAGAGATAGCATAAAATCTTAAGAATTCCCCCATTCGGGAATAAGAGGTGTGAATTAGTATATCCCTAGATACAATCTGGGAGAGCCTCTAATACCTAGCCAGGATTCAGACTGGTGAATGTTTCTCTCCTGAAGCCAGTCAGTAAAGGCTGGAAGAAGTGCTTTCTTCTTCAAAGGCAAAGGCAGAACAGCAAGACTTCAAGGAAAATAAAAACTCAAGGACCCATAACCACCAAAGGAACACAATAATTTTCTAGTAACTGACCCCCCCAAATATACATCTATGAATTGCCCTGACGAAAGATTTAAAATAATAGTCTTTTTTTTTAATTTTTTAAATGTTTATTTATTTTTGAGACAGAGAGAGAGCATGAACGGGGGAGGGTCAGAGAGAGAGGGAAACACAGAATCTGAAGCAGGCTCCAGGCTCTGAGCTGTCAGCACAGAGCCCGACATGGGGCTCGAACTCACGAACCGTGAGATCATGACCTGGGCCGAAGTCGGATGCCCAACCGACTGAGCCACCCAGGCGCCTCCAAAATAATAGTCTTAAAAAAGCTCAGTGAAATATAAGAGAATATGAGCAAAATCAGGAACTCAACAGTGAAATACAAGAGAACTCAACAAATTCAGGAAATAGTACAAGAACAAAACAAAAAATTCAGCAAAGCTAGAAATTAAAAAAAAAATCTAGAGCTGAAGTATACAATGAATGAATGAAAATAGAGCACAGTGAGATCAGACTTAATCAAACAGAAGAAAAAAATATGTGAACTTGAAGACAGTCACTTGAAATTATCCAGGGAATAAAAAAGGAAAAAAAAAAAACAAAAGAATTAAAAGAAATGAAAGTTAAAAGAAACATTTTTTTAAAGGGGGCGCCTGGGTGGCTCATTCGGTTAAGCATCCAACTCTTTAATTTCAGCTCAAGTCATGATCTCATGGTTTGTGAGACTGAGCCCCATGTTAGGCTCTGTTTGGGAGTCTCTCTCCCACTCTGCCCTTTCCCAGTGTATGCTCTCTCTCTATTTTTCTCTCTCTCTCTCTCAAAAAGAAATAAACATTAAAAAAGTTAAAAACAAAACAAAGCAAACAAAAAAAATGAATGAAGAAAATCTACAGGGATATCACTAAGAGAATTAATACACACATTGTGGAAGTCCCAGAAGAAGAGGAGAAGAAGGGAAAGAGTTTATTTAAAAAAAATAATAGTTGAAATCTCCCAAATCTTGGGAGCGATATGGACATCCATCCATTCATATGAACCTTGAAATTCCCCAAACAGGCACACCCTAAAAAGGACTTCAGTGGGACACATTATAATCAAACTGCTAAACAAACAAACAAACAAACAAAAAGACAAAGAGAGAAATGTGAAAGCAGTAAGAGAAAAAACATTCATTATATCCAAGGGAGCCTCTATGAGTTTATCAGCAGATTTCTAAGCAGCAACTTTGTAAATCATGATAGATGGTAAAAGAATAAAACTACCAACCGCAAAAGTTTTACCTGCCAAAGCATCCTTTAGAAATGAAAGAGAGATACAGACTTTCCCAGACAAACAAAAGCTAAAGAATTTCATTACCATCACAATTGTCTTAAGAAAAAAAAATAGCTAAAAAGAGTTCTTCAAGCTAAGATGAAAAGATGCTAGTTAGCAACATAAAAATATAAGAAAGTATAAAACTCATTGATAAAGTCAAGCAAGTAGTCAAATTCAGAATACTCTAATACTGTAATGGTGGCATGTAAATCACTTTTAATTCCAATGCAAAGGTTAAATGACAAAAGAACTAAAAATATAATTACAATTATTTTGTTAATGGATATACAATATAAAAAAGATGTAAAGTGTGACATCAGAAACAAAATGTGGAAAAGTGTAGAGTTTTTGTATGCAAGTTGTTATCAACAGAAATAGACTATAATATTTTTTGTAAGTATTGTGGTAAACAAAAAGAAAATCCTATAGCAAATACACAAAAGATAAAGAGAAAAAAATCAAATGGAAAAAATTCACTATGGAAAATCATCAAATCACAAAGGAAGACAGTGAAAGAAATTTAAAAAACTACTAAATAGAAAACAATTATGAAAATGACAATAGTCCTTACATATCAATAATTACTTTAAATATACATGGATTATAGAAACCTATGTGGCTCAGTTGGTTAAGCACCCAACTCTTGATTTCGGATCAGGTCATGATCTCACAGTTGGTGAATTCAAGCCCTGTGTTGAGACTCTGTCAGCATAGAGCCTGCTTGGGATTTTTTCTCTATCCCTCTCTCTACCCCTCTCCTGCTCATGAGTTCTCTCTCTCTCAAAATAAATAAACATTAAAATAATAAATATAAATGGTTTAAATTTTATAATCAATAGATATAGAATGGATAAATGGATAAAAACAAAATGCAAGTATAAGTTGCCTACAAGACACTTCAGCTTTAAAGACACACATAGATGAATGTGAAGGATTTAGAAAGATATTCTATGTAAATGAGTACCTAGAGAGAGCAAGAGTAGCTATGTTTTTATTCAACTATGGACTATCATCCAGACAGAAAATCAATAATGCAACATTGGACTTGACTACACTTTAGACTAAACGGACTTAACAGAAATATATAAAACATTCTAACCAACAGCAGCAGCACATACCTTTTCAAATAAACACAAAACATTCCCCAGGATACATAGTAAGTTAGGCTACAAACAAGTCTTAACAAATTGAGGACTGAAATCATATGAAGTGTCTTTTCTGAACATAGTACTATGAAACTAGAAATCAATAAAAGGAAGAAAATTGGAAAATTCACAAATATGTAAAAAATTTAAAAAACACACTACTGAACAACCAGGTCAAAAAAGGAACCAAAAAGGAAATCAAAATTTATTTTAAGAGAAATAAAAATGGAAACACCATTTACTAAAACTTGTGGATGCAGCAAAAACAGTTCTAACAGGAATTTTACAACAACAAATGCTTATATTAAAATAAAAGAAAGATCCCAAAAAAATAACATAATTTCATATGTCAAGGAACTAGAAAAAGAACAAACGACCAAAGTTAAGAGGAGGAAAATAATAAATATCAGAGCAGAAATAAATGAAATAGAAACTAGATAAACAATAGAAAAGATCAACCAAATGAAGAACTCATTTTTTTTTAAATAAACCCACAGTTCACAACATACTCAATGGTGAAAAACTGAAAGCTTTTCCTCTAAGGTCAGGAATATACAAGAATGTCTACTCTTGTCAGTTTTACTCAACATAATACTGGAAGTCTTAGCCAGAGTAGTTAGGCAAGAAAAAGAAATTAAATGCACACGAATCAGAAAAAAAAAGGAAAAAATGTGTCTGTTGGCAATTGCATGATCTTACATATAGAATACCCTGAAAACTCCACCAAAAATTTATTAGAGCTAATAAATATGTTCAGTAAAGTTGCAGAACATAAAATAAATATACAAAAATCAGTTGTGTTTGTGTATACTAATAAACTCCTGAAAATAAATTAAGAAAATAATCCCATTTGTAATATCACCAAAAAGATTAAATACTTAGGGATAAAATTAAGCAGGCTCTTTATAATAAAAGCTATAAAATAGTGATGAGAGAAATTGAAGAAGAACAAATAAATGGAAAGATATTCTGTGTTAATGGACTGGAAGAATTAATATTGTTTAAATGCCCAAAGAAATCAATAAGTTCAATGTAATCCTTATCAAAACTCCAAGAGAATTTTCCACAGAAATAGAAAAAAATATATAAAATTCATATGGAACCACAAAGGTCCCAGAGGGACAATAAGAAAAATAAAGTTGGAAGCATCACATTGCCTGATTTCAAAATATATGACAAAGTTATAGTAATCAAAACTGTATCCAAAAAAACTGGCATAAGAACAGACATATAGATCAGTAGAACAGAAAAGAGATCCCAGAAACAGACAACACATTCACAATCAACTGACTTTTGACAAAGGTGTCAAGAATATATAAAGGGGAAAGGACATTCTCTTCAAAAAATGACACTGAGAAAACTGTATATCCACATGAATAAGAATAAAATAGAACCCTTGTTTTACACCATATGAAAAAACAAACCTAAATGCAGCAGACTTAAATGTAACACCTGAAACTGTAAAAATATTAGAAGAAAACATAGGGAAACAGCTTCTTGACATTAGTCTTAGAGATGATTTTTTTAAATATAATCCCAGAAACAGTCATTAAAAAAAAAAGATAAATAGGATTGCACAAATCTAAAAACCTATTTCAGGGGTGCCTGGATGGCTCAGTTAGTTGAGAGTCTGACTTCAGCTCAGGTCATGGTCTTGTGGTTCATGAGTTCAATCCCTACATCAAGCTCTGTGCTGACAGCTTAGAGCCTGGAGCCTGCTTCAGATTCAGTGTCTCCCTCTCTCTCTGCCTCTCCCCTCTCCCCCCCCCCTCAAAAATAAATACACTTTAAAACAATTAAAATAAATAAATAAATAATAAATAAGTAAATGAAAAGCTACTGCATAGCATAGGAAACAATGAACAGAGTGAAGAGACAGTCTATGGAATGGGAGAAAATACTTGCAAACCATATACAGGCATACATCATTCTACTGTGATTCACTTTATGGCACTTCACAGATATCGTAATTTGAAGGTTTGTGGCAACCCTGGGTCAAGAAAGTCTAACAGTGACATTTTTATCAAACAGCATTTGTTCACATTTTGGCAATTCTTGCAATATTTCAAACTTTTTCATGACTATATTTGTTACGGTAATCTGTAATCAGTAATTACAATTTGCTGAAAGCTCAGATAATGGTTAGCATTTTTGGCACAAAGTATTTTATAATTAAAGTATGTACATTTTTTTAGACATAGTGCTTTTGCACACTTACTATACTACAATATAGTGTAAACATAACCTTTATATGTACTAGAAAACCAAAAAAAATATTTGACTCACTTTATTGTGATATTTGCTTATTATGGTGGTCTGGAACCCAATCCACAGTATCTCTGAGGTATGTCTGTATCCAGTAAGAGGGTAATTTCCAAAATATATAAGGAATTCAAACAAGTCAATAGTAAGAAAACAAATGATCTGATTAAAAAGTAGGGAAGGAACGTGAATAGACATTTCACAAAGGAAGGCATATAAATGGCCTATAGGTATATAAAAAGGTGTTCAATTTCATTAGCCAACAGGGAAATACAAATCAAACCACAATGAGATATCAATTCCACCTGTTAGAATGGCTACAATCAAAAAAGAAAAAGAGAATATATATTAGTCAGGATGTGAAGAAAAGAGAAATCTTTCTATTTGTAAAACATGGATGAACCTGGAGGACATTGTGCTAAGAGAAATAAACCAGACACAGAAAGACAAATACTATAGGATCTCACTTATATGTAGAATCTAAAAAAGTAAAACTCACAGAAACAGAGGGTAGAATGATGGTACTGGGGCTGAGGATATGTTAGTCAAAAGGTATAAACTGCCAGTTATAAGATGAATAAATTCTAGAAACCTAATATACAGCATGGTAACTATACTGAAAAATAATAATAATATATTGTATAGTTGAAATTTATTAGAGTAGATTTTAAGTGTCTTTCACACACACACACACACACACACACACACACACACACACACACACACAACATAGTAACTATGTGAAGTGTTGGATACGTAAGTAACTTGATTGTGCTAATCATTTCACAAGGTATACATATATCAAAACATCACAATGAATACCTTAAATATATGCAAATGTTATTTGTCAAACATAACTCAGTAAAGTTGAACAAATAAAAAATAACATTAAATATCCCATGACGAATGTTAATTTGTCTCCCAACTTCATTCAGGCTCCCCTTGAAATCCTCAGAATAGAATCCAACAGGCATGGATACACTCTACCTTGACTTGAAACTAGGCCATAGCCAGTAAGTTAAGTGTATCTAACTTCAGCTTGGGTCATGATCTTGTGGATCGTGAGTTCGAGCCCCGCATTAGGCTTTGTGCTGACAGCTGAGAGCCTGGAGCCTACTTCAGATTCTGTGTCTCCCTCTCTCTCTGCCCCTCTGCCACTCACATTCTGTGTGTCTCTCTCAAAAATAAATAAAAACTTAAAAACAAATAAAAAACTAGGCTATAGCTACAGAGTCTCCTTTATCAAACATAAGTAGGATGGAGGAAATTTAGCAAAAGTAAAAAAACTGAAACCTCTTACAGGTGACCAGGTGTATATATTAGTAATGAATAGATATTTCTATTAAACATGTGCATGCAATTGTTCTAAGCATTTATGTGTATTAATTCAGTCTTCACCACCACAATTTAAGATAGGTTATTATAAACCTCATGGTATAATGAGGAAACTGAGGTATGTGTGACATTAACCCACCCCTAGAAAATGCAGGATGTGGAATTAGAATCCAAGCAGTCTAGCTCCCAGGGTCATGTCCTTAACCTCTGCTTCCTGGCTAAATTTCAAGCCCTTCCACAAAAATTATGTCAATATCACTATTCTTTCCCTAGAAAGACAGCTCCAGTTATTAACCAGCATTTTTTTAAAGAAGGCAATCTGAAAATATTCAAAGGCTCCAAAATTCTAGATGAGGCAAGAACGTGTACTCTTTCTGATGGAATAGTCTCTCCATATTTTATGTGACATTTTGAAAAAGTTAATTGTTTTAATCCCTGGCCCTGATGATTTTACTTTATTTTTTTAGGGAAAGAAACTACATTTAATTTTTTCTTCAGAAAAAAAAACTACTCTATATTGTTGATACAGAAATAATTCCTATAATATCAATAGTTTGTGAAGCCAAATGATTTTATGGTTAGGGAAATCTCCCCTCCTCCAAATCTATAAACTTTCAGAAACAAGGCAGCAATTGTATTGTTTTCTTGTTAGACTCCATAAAGGTTACTTTAGTAAGTAACTTATAAGTTACAGACACATATTATTGTTGAGGGAAAAGTAATTTGTTGTAATCATTTTTAATTATAGTTATTTTTAATTATCTTTGCTGTATGTGTAAACATTAAAAATACAAACAGGGCTGCAATAGCACAGATGGTTGGTGCTTGTTACCCAGGCTGTCAAGCATCATTTGAACACCACTGCCTCCTTTTCTCTAATTGTAAGGAAAAGCAATAAAGATGATTCTTGGAAATTATTTTCATGTTTGAAAAAACTGGCTGTTACTAAGGATGGTAGTACCAATTTATGGAAAATTTTGTCAGGCTTTATCTCTCCCTCAGCAATGCTTTTAAAGTTCTCTTCATTTGAGACTCCCTTTACTCTTAACATTTCTGGTTTACCCGGTAGTCAACCTTTCCATATCCGTGCTTGGTTTTGCTTTCACTCAATCAACAAATCAGGAATCTGGAATGGTTAAAAAAAAAAAGTCCCCTTTCACAACCTGAGTATGTGCACTGAGGTGGCAATATGAAGTGTGCAGATGGCACCGGTGTTCCACATATCTGGTTTTATTCATCTCCACATACAAAAGCCAAAAATAAAACTAAATAACATTCCAAGATTTTAACACTCAGTACCTCTAGTGTCAACACATGATTAAAGAAAACAGCTCCAATTTTTTCAGTTATTAACATGAGAACTATTACATCTGCCACCTGGTGGCCAGCACTAAAGTGGGTCAAACTCTTGTCTGAATACTCCTCCAATAAAAGATGAATTTCCTCTGTGAGTTTAGAGCCAAAGTCAAAGGCTACATCATAATCCAAATGTTAAATCTGTCAGATCAATGCAAAGAAAAAAAACTGCTCTTGGCTTAGCTTGACGTTGGTCAATACATTATATTCCCATTTATTTTCTTTAACTGTTGTTCAATACTTAATGTTGTCTAGGCAGGCATGCTGGACTGCAGCCATAGCAAAACAAAAAACAAAACAAAAAACAAAAACAGTCTTGATAATCAGCTTTGCACAGAAAATAATATTCTCTACAAACATGGATTGTAACCAAAGATCAGTTCATTTTCCTAAAAAAGGGATTCTACGCATAAAATGAAAATAAGAATAAATATTAAAAAGAACATGGTCTGATGGCAGTCCATATCAGCTTTGGTGATAACGGATGGAGTAACAGTTGTCTGCACTGAACCACCAGCTACACGACCAATCATTTTGATGATCTGGGAAGGCAAAACAAAAACAAAAACAAAAACACCTGCAAGAAAAATAATCATAACATTTATTTTCTAACTTTCTGTATTTCTGTACATCTTAGGTCATTTAAGTACTAACCTACAGAAAGATACAGAAAACACAAGATACAAATATTTAGGTAATCGTTCCTCATATGTAGATACATGAGACAAATTAATGGGACAGAAAGATATTTACTCAGAAGTTGAGGAAGAAAACTCTAAATTTGCAAAAAATGTTACATTCTTTTAGCCCAAAAAAAATTGTTAATGATGAGTATTGAGATAATTAAAAATCAAATTTTAATTTATCACTAAAGTTGCCAGATGGACAGTCCCAGAGTGCATGTCTGTTTTTATCACAGAAGCAAGTTACAAAGACTACTCTGCCATTTCATGCCAACTTTATACTTAATGATGAAATTGCCCTTATTAAAACCATAATACTTTGCTGAGAACATGGATGAGTTATAGAGCACTCTCCTCTTAACTTTGGGAATGTGATGAATAGCACACTCAAGATTAAACCCCAGTTACTCTGAATATACCCCATAATGAATACACTAGAACTTAACAATTTCACATCCATTATTTAAGTTAGTGTCTATTACATGAGTCAGAATTTTGAAGTCTGTACTATAAAAGCGTAATTTTAATTGTATGGACAAGTAATTTAATTATATGACCAGTGTCTAGCCTTATAAAGATACAGCACAGCAATGTATTCTTTAGAAAACAAATAAAAGGCCTGATAAAATGTCTACAGGCTTCTGACAAGTCTTTTATAAAACAACACATAATGTATAATATATATATAAATATGTATATATATAAGTATGTATAAATATAAATGTAAATGCACATACATATATTCACGCAACTTCCAAAGCAAAGACTAGAGACTTCCCCTAACATGGGTGCAGTCCCAGAACATGGAGATTGAAAATGGCATGATGGGTAGTGACAGGGTGAATTTTCCCTCACAGGAAAGAACAAGGAAATTTTCTTGTCCTGACTTTGGAACCAACTGGAGGAAAGGGGGAATCTTCCCTGAGAATGCATCACTACACACCAACCATCACAAGAGATTCTAACACCAATTCATGCTTTCTTTTGTGATTCCAAAGATCCCTTAAGCTATATGTTGGTCTTGTTTTAGGAATGGCAGTGCTTCCAGTACCTAGCAGAAGTAAATACATATCTATGTGGGAGAAACTCACCTTTCACTCAGACCCCAAAATTAAAAAAAAAAGTTCAGAGATCATAGGTCACATTCACAAATAATAGAATTTACAAGACAACACAGCACCTTGAGCAAGAACCAGCAGAAATACAAGCAACATAATCAAACACACAAAAATTTCCAGATGATCAGATACATAACAGTAATTGTGTTCACTATACATAAAAATATAACGAATTCAGATAACACTCTTTTTCTCAGTTGTTTACTCATTCACACTGCTTTCCTGGGCTCTCACTCGCTAGTTTGGTATTTGTGTATCTGTTGTCCTGTTGTCCCTGAAGTCTACTGAAATATTGTTTTCTGATCTACTGTCCTCAGCTAGTCTAACTTCACACTTAACCCCAATCATTGCCCTGGAGAACCTGCATTTTAAGTAAGAAATGACTCTTCCATTTCCCTTAGGGCAGCAAACTTCTCACTTCAGAATTATCCACACATCATCCCTGACACACCTTCTAGGCAAGAAGTTGAAATGGCTTTATTATTAAATATTAGCTGTGCTTTCAGATCCACTGCCTTCATATCTTTGCTTAGATTTAACCAAATCCTAATCCAGGCTTCACCATTTATTAGCTGTATCTGGTTAGTCCACGTCTTTATTATCTATTTGCTGACCAATCTCTCATCTATATCTCCTGCCTAGAATTGTCTCCTAAATGCTATCTTCACACATTCAATTATCTACTTGATATCTCTATATGGATAACTGATGAACATTTTAAATTAGATATGTCAAATTTGAACTCCTTTTCTTCCTTTCAAAACCTCTCCTTCTTGACCTTCCTCAGCACACTTGATGGTAGTATTTCCATCCTTCAGTGGCTCAGCCAAAAGTCTTAGAACATGCCTGACTTTTCTCTTTCTCTCATGCCTCAGATCCAACTTCTCAGGAATAGTGGACTCTATCTTCAAATTATATGTAGAATATAATTAGTTTTGTCTTTCAATATTCACTGTATATTCACTGTATAGACAGATTCTGTTGAAGATGTGTGCCTCATCTTACTTACACTAGTCCATTTCTCCAATAGCAAGTCCTGCTCTGAATCCCAGCTTTGGGAGATTGAGGTGGGAATATAAACTTAAAGAGTTCACTTGACGGTATGAATCTTTTCCTGCAATAGGAACTGCTACTGCACACATATTCGATTTCTTTCTTGAATCCTAATTTCAGAAACACTGCAACCCCATACCTGGTTGTGATGCAAATTTTTATGCCTTATTTGTCATGTGCTTTCTTGGGCACCAACTAAATCTGAGTTGACTATGACACTTTAGGCATTAGATGTTGGATCACTGGCTTAAATGTCAAATGTCAGCCCTACCGTTAGGTCAAGACATTGGCCTCATGCTACTTAATCTGACTTCTACTCAACCTTACCTCACTTTCAACCATTTGTATAGTTGGCTAAGGGACTTTCACAATTCAAACCTAATTCTTAAAGAAATTAAAGTCCAGAAGTAGGCAGTCCAGGACTCATGCAATGAGTGACTCACTAACTGTCATAGGGACATGGCCTTTCTGTCTTTATTCTCCAGTGTTAGATGCAGCCTTTATTTTTATTATTGTAGTCTTGAGACTGTCGAGTGTTTGCTTATCCTTCAGATATCCTGGCAATATTCCAGATATTCCAGGCATAAAGAAGAAAAGAGGAATGCAAGGAACAGTACCTGTATCAGTAAAATGAAAACTGTCCTAGAAATCCTCATCCTACCTTTCATTGGAACTATGGCATACATCTTATCCCCACTGCAAGGAAGTCTGGGAAGCAAGCATTTTTATCTATTACATTGGCTCTCTGAACATAAGCAGGACTCTCTTGGTAAGGGAAAAAGAATAATGCATGAAGTGTAGACAGCCTGTTTCTGCCATGTCTAGCAAAGAACACTGGGCTTGTTTCATAAGCTACAAGAAAGGTCACACAAGTTGGATGAGTATTAATAGTTATTAATAGTAAGTTCCTCTTTTTGTACAAGTCTCTTAAAACTTTAAAATTACAAACACAAGTGTTTATTGGATTATTCTTCCTTGGAGAAAATTCAATGTTGGACAATTTTGCTCAGTTTGATTATAAGCAATTGGTCAGATTGCTTCCAGTGTGAATGCCTGGAAGATTAGGGAGCTCTGTTCCAATACATTTTCCAATTCTTTTCATATTCCTCTGTCCTAGATGTTTCCTTTTCATGGTTCAGAAGTTAAAGAGTAAAAATGCCTATGTTTCTTGGTCTAAAAATTAGTTATAAACTTATGAATATGGCTGGTTATAGTACAGGGAATACTAGTTAGGTATGCTAATCCTGAGAAAACAGTTTGTTTCTGTATAGGATTCCTTCTACTGGATGACTCAGAAAACTTGCAGCCAAATCTGGGATCTGTTCTCATCAAGTATATAGGACTTCAGCAGTACATTTTTTTTGGCCAGAACTTCTTTCTTCACTCCATTTTTCTTAGGTACATATAATTTTGCTTTTTACTATATTATATACATAATATAAGCTATGTATTCTTCTAAAAAAAGGTGGAATAAAAATTAAAATATTCTTGTAAAAGTGAAGTATTACATTGGCCAAATATTTTCTGCACATGGTGCATTGTGTTATGAACCGGAAGGCACACAAGAAAATTGCGATACAGGTTACTATTCACAAGAATCATAGTTACATATATAGATCTATGTATTATCCATCTATCTTTCTAATCATCCTTCCTCATGTGAAACAGTGAAGTTTAGTTTACAAATATGAATCCATTTGTAAAATTTAAGTATAAATTAAGAATAAACATCTGCTAGGAGGTATCAAATGGGAAGTTAGTAAAGAGAGGATTTAGGAAAGACGAACATGTGGTGACCCTGAGAAATAAGTGAGACATGGTTAAAAGCAGCAGGGAGCCCTGTAGAAAGAGAGAATGGAAAAGTGAAAGGTACAGACATGGAAGTGAGCACATCAGATGGAGAGCCATATTACATGAGTGTGTTAAGGATCCATAAAGATGCATTAGCCTGATAAGAGCAGGACTTAAAAGGAGATAAGTGGAGAGCCTTCTGTTTGATTCAGTAAGAAACCAGTAACCACATCATTCTGGAACAGGAAAGAGATGTGATGAAACAGTGTTTCAGGAAGATTAATTTTGTAAGCACTATGAAGAATGGATTGGCATGAAACTGAATTGAAGGAGAACAGCTAGGAGTCTGTTGAAATAATCCATGTGTGAAGTTATGAGGGCCAGGACAAAAATGGTAACTGCTGAAATGGAAACAAGTAAAAAAAAGTAAAGAGTCATTATATGAAGCATCAGCAGTCTCCAATTTTAAAGGGAATCCAGCTGATAACTGGAGGTTAAACTGACTGTGTGGCAGCACTGCCCATGCTTATAATAGCACATATGTCATTATCCATTTCTACAGATAGAAGGGTTTACAAATAATGAACCCCATATCTACAATTCTTACCAATTCTAAAACAATCTCCCAGTTACCATAATTTGTGCTCTGATGATTTCATGAAAATGGTTATTTCTTGATTCTAATTATATTGGTAGTTTCTGAAACAAATCACTGGTTCTATCAACTCTGAAATTTCTCTTGCTTTTGGCCTCTTCTTTACAAAATGCTTTTGCTTCTACCACAGACTAATAAGCCTAAAAAGGTCCAAAGGATTATGCCATTCTGACCAAAGTTCACAGTAACATATATTAAATGTTACTGGCTACTCATTTTGAAATTCTGAACAGCATTATGCTATTTAGGTCTGATGAAAATGACTATTTACTAAAATCTTTGCTTTCCCCTCTTCCTGGACACCAAACTTGACTGCATCTTCCTTCAGGATGGCTATGTAACAGAGTTCTTGCCAATGGACTGTCCGTAGAATTGGTGTTCAGCACTTCTGGGGTTTGTCTATGTAACCATCCACATCTACTTTTCCACTCTCTGAATTGCATAGAATTCATTCTATGAATTTCAATTCTAAGTGACCTTGTAAACCGCACGCAGAAGTTGTCAAGATCTCAATCATCCTGGATTTTTGGAAGAATAGTATAAAATTTATATAAATATGAAATTTATACAGAAATATAAACTCCTTGTCCTTAAGTCAATATACATTTTAAAGTCTGTTCATTAGAGTAGTTAGCCCACCCTAATACACTAATTATCATATTTTCTCTTGAAAATGCTATTTGAAACACAAAAAAATCATGACTGTGACTCAATCCTTTGAGATGACAGCAAATACCAGGTTGAACATCAAATTCCAGCCAAAATTGAAAATGTTTAAAAAAAAACTTATCTAATCTTCCAAATTTTGTGAATCCTCCCTAAGGCCCTGAGTCTAGGCTGTTGTTTGGTTAATGTATAGAAGATCCAAGGAGAAAGATCTAGAGAGCTATTTGCAGGATCCCCAAACCACATAAAATAGATAAAGTAAGTAGCACGAAGAAGATTTAAGGAAAGATGCAGGCACATGCTGAATAGTGCATCAAACTGAGCATGATTAAATGATAGATGATGGATTGGTAATGGAAGATAAAGGAACAGACTGGGACATCTGTGGGTCCCACGACTGTGTGTTCCAAAACAGCACCTATTAGTTATGACCTAACATTTTCCTCTCTTCCTTTTTACTATTTTGTAAGTATTTTTGATTTATAGCACATATAAATTGCATAAGTTCTAAATTACAGTTTGATAAATTTCTACAATGCAAAGATACCCTCTCATCCACTTCAGTCATTTTCAGCCCCAGAACTAATTATTCTTTTATCACTATAAATATGCAAATACAAGTGTATAGAGTGCATTATACTATGTCTGCTTCTTTTACTCTCTCTATATTTTGCTCTCAACATTGTTGAAATAGTTCTTTTAAATTTTGTATACTATTCTATTCTATGAATATAACATAATTCATTTATTCATTCTAATATTGAAGGATATTTGGATTATTTCCAGTTTGGGGCTATTATAAATAATGCTGCTAAGAAAAGTATTGTGAATATATTTTGGTGCATATTTGCATGTACTGTTGAGTAGAGGTGGGGCTGTTGGGTCAAAATATATTCCTATGTTCAGCTTCAAAAGATACTGACAGGGTGGGGGAGAGGGGAAAATGAGTGATGGGTATTGAGAAGATCACTTGCTGGAATGAGTACTGGGTATTGTATGTAAGCGATGAATCACAGGAATGTAACCTCAAAACAAAGAGCACACTGTACACACTGTATGTTAGCCAATAATAAATTATATTAAAAAATAAATAAAATAAAAATAAATAAATAAATAAATAAATAAATAAATAAATAAATAAAATAATTACTTGGCTAACCATGTCATAAAAACAAATATGCTTAATGGTAAAGAACTACAGCATGGAATCAAAGACATGACAGGGAACAAGATAATATCAAAATAATATATTTTTTTAAATTATTTTTCATTTTATTTTTTAATTTACATCCAAATTAGTTAGCATATAGTGCAACAATGATTTCAAGAGTAGATTCCTCAGTGCCCCTTACCCATTTAGCCCATCCCCCCTCCCACAACCCCTCCTGTAACCCTCAGTTTGTTCTCCATATTTATGAGTCTCTTCTGTTTTGTCCCCCTCCCTGTTTTTATATTATTTTTGTTTCCCTTCCCTTATGTTCATCTGTTTTGTCTCTTTAAGTCCTCATAGGAGTGAAGTCATATGATTTTTGTCTTTCTCTGACTAACTAATTTCACTTAGCATAATACCCTCCAGTTCCATCCACATAGGTGCAAGTGGCAAGATTTCATTCTTTTTGATTGCCGAGTAATACTCCATTATATATATATATATATATATATATATATATATATATACACACACACACACACACACACACACACACACACACACACACCACATATTCTTTACCCATTCATCCATTGATGGAAATTTGGGCTTTTTCCATACTTTGGCTTTTGTTGATAGTGCTGCAATAAACATGGGGGTGCATGTGTCCCTTCAAAACAGCACACCTGTATCCTTTGGATAAATACCTAGTAGCACAGTTGCTAGGTCACAGGGTAGTTCTATTTTTAGTTTTTTGAGGAACCTCCATACTGTTTTCCAGAGTGGCTGCACCAGCTTGCATTCCCACAAAATAATATACTTTTTAAAGAATCAAATAAATCATGTAGAAATGAAAATGAATGAATGAATGAATATATGGACAATTTTCCAAATTTCTTTAAGCAATTCTCATGGCCAACAGCAGCATACAAGAGTTTCAGATGTTCCACATCTTTGCCAACATTTGATATTTATCAGTTTTTCAAACATTAACTGTTTTGACAATTAGCTTTGGAGATTGTAATAACTGAGAAGCGGAAAGAGAGACTTTGGAGGGTTCCACATGTACTACATCTTCTCTAAAACTGACATCAGATCTTTAGATTAGGCATTCTTGTGTTTGTGAAATGCTATAACATATGGTTTTAGTTAATTTAAGTGATGATTTATGATGTTAAGCAACTTCCATGTGCTTATTGACCATCCATGTTTCTCCCTTTAGAAAGTATTTAGTTATGTTTTTACCTCTTATTTTGCTGGGTTTCTTGACCTTTTACTGTTATATATTATAGATATAGATCCTTTGGTAAATAGAGTAACATGAATATTATTTCCTAGTATGTGGTTTGTGTATTCATTTCCTTTGTAGTTTGTCTAGTTATTGAAAATATTTTTTCAACGTTTATTTTTATTTTATTTTTGGGGACAGAGAGAGACAGAGCATGAACGGGGGAGGGGCAGAGAGAGAGGGAGACACAGAATCGGAAACAGGCTCCAGGCTCTGAGCCATCAGCCCAGAGCCCGACGCGGGGCTCGAACTCACGGACCGCGAGATCATGACCTGGCTGAAGTCGGACGCCCAACCGACTGCGCCACCCAGGCGCCCCTGAAAATATTTTTGATTAGCAGAAATTTTTAATTCTAGAAGGTGTGCAACTCATACATGGCTCTTTGTCTTGATTAAGAAATCTTTGACTACCACAAAGTTAGAAAGATTTGGACCTTTTTTTCATTCTAAAAGGCTTATGATTGTAGCACTTATATTTAGATCTGTAGTCTGTAGGCCATCTCAAGTTAATTCTTGTGTATAAAGTTGAATTTTGAGGCTGGTTATTGTTTTCAGATTGTTATCTCATCCATTTATTAAAACAACAACAACAACAAAACACCTTCTTTTCCCTATTAAGGTGGCTCAATGCCTTTGTTTAAATAATCAATCGAACATAGATGCTTGGGCCTATTTATGGACTATTTATTCTATAGCATATTTATACTTATGCCAGTACCACATTGTTTTAATCACCATGCCTTAATATCAACTCTTGAAATGCCTGAAATAATACAGTTCACATTTTCCAATCTTGTTCTTTTTTCAAAAATTCTGTGCCTAATCTAGATCCCTTATATTTCCATATACATTTTAGAATCAACTTGTGAATTTCTACAAAAAACAAACAAAACAAACAAAAGAGCCTGTCAGGATTTTGTTTGGTATGTTGTTAAATTTCTATATGGGAAGAATATTGCTTGTCAGTTAATCATCATGGTATAGCTCTATATAAACTTTCTTTACTTGCCTTCAGAAATGCTTTGTAGTTTTCAAGAAATTGATTTTTCTAAATGTTTCTCATATTTATTTTTTCTCTTTAATTTTTTTTTTTTGAGAGAGAGAGAGAGAGAGAGAGAGCGAGCAGGAGTGGAGGAGAGGGGCAGAAGGATACAGAGAGAGAATCCCATACAGGCCCCACACTCAGCATGGAGTCAGATGTAGGGCTTGATCCCATGACCCTGGGATCATGATCTGAGCTAAAATAAAGAGTCGGATGCTCAGCCGACTAAGCCACCCAGGCATCCCTGTTGTATTTATTTTTAAATATATTTTCTATTCCTAGTTTGCTGAGTTTTAATTATATTCCAAATTTTTCAAATGCTTATTCTTATTTAGAGGATCACAGATTTTTTTTTTTCTCAATCTGTTAATGTCATAAATCACATTGATTTTTCCAGCATTAAACAAACTTCGCTTTCCTGGTAAAAACTCTTCCTATTTATGTCATACTATCTTTTTATTACATTTTTGGCTTTGATTTGTTAATACAGCTCATTCTCATTATTTGTGATATTTATGTTCTACAAAGTCACCACAAATACACAATTACTGAATATAAAACCATTACATTTAGGGAAGTACAGAGTTAGGTTCTTGTAAGCCTCTATTTACAATGTTTTCCTCAACGAAACAATATTTAACCTTGTTTTGTTTATTTTTATGTTCAAAGATACCTTATTTAGTATACATTATTGATTCATTAACACAGAAATCATGGCTAACAGTACTATAACTCATGCTTGAACAAAACTTATCTAACACTTGATTTTTCTCCTGAGGGCACATCACAGCCTGCTTATATGTTGAAAACACTAGACAACTGACACTATGCTTGGGAGCCATTTTAAATGGCAAAGTTACCAACAAAAATCACAGAAATATGAAAAATGTGACACTTAATGAAATATGAAAAGATACTTGTTTACAGAATGAAGGCTGAAACAAGAAATCACAGTGCCACCTTTTTCATCAGTTGGGAACACACAAATCCAGTGACTCAAATTTTTGGTTGCTCTGTATGTATGCATACCTACAAATGACCTTGCATATTGATTTGGAGCTACAAATAAGTTTTAGTCAGTAGGTACATTTACAAATATGGGAACTACGAATAATGAGGATAGGCTATATTTTAGTAAGGATATTTCTATCTATGTTCATAAATAATATTGATATAAAATATTTTCTTGTCATACTTATGACAGTTTAGTATGGGGATGATGCTGGTCACCTATTTGATCTAATTTCTTTTCTCTTTTATTCTTTATTCTGAAAGTATTTTTTCTTCTTACTGATAGAAGTCATCAAGAAAGTGATTTGACCTGGAGTTCTATTTGTTGAGATTTCTTAATATGGTTTCAACTTTATAAATAGATAAAGGACTAATTATATTTTTAAATTTGTACTTCTTCTGGTGTTAGTTTGGCTAATTGTGTTTTTAAAAGAACCTATGTTTTCTAATTTATCAAAAGTATTGACCTAATTTTATTCATAGTATCCATTTATTCTTGTGGTATCTATAGGATCTGTAGTAGTGTCTTCTCTACCATTTTATTATTATTTTATATCATCAGTCTCTTCTTGTTCAGTTTTAATAGCAGTTTATCAATTTTATTAATCTTTTCAAAGGACCAAATTTTAAATGTATTAACTTATGTTTCTTCAATTTCTACTTTATTTTTCTTTATTTAACTTACTTTAGGCTTAATTTGTACTTTGTTTTCTATATTCTTCAGGTAGAAATTGAAATAATTGATTTTATATTATTTTTTTCTAATAGAAACATTAATGTAATTAACTTCACCTCTCAGAGCTATTTTAGCTACATTTTAATATATTGTGTTTTTTCACTCAGTTTAAAATATTTTATAATTTTGTTTCTTTTGAATTCTTTTGTAAATGATTTCTTGAAATATTTGAAACATATCCATATATTTTTCTGCTATTGATTTCTAAATAAATACAATTGTGATTAGAAAATATGCTATATAGGGACGCCTGGGTGGCGCAGTCGGTTAAGCGTCCGACTTCAGCCAGGTCACGATCTCGCGGTCCGTGAGTTCGAGCCCCGCGTCGGGCTCTGGGCTGATGGCTCAGAGCCTGGAACCTGTTTCTGATTCTGTGTCTCCCTCTCTCTCTGCCCCTCCCCCGTTCATGCTCTGTCTCTCTCTGTCCCCCCCAAAAAATAAATAAACGTTGAAAAAAAAATTAAAAAAAAAAAAAGAAAATATGCTATATATTATTTCAGTTCTTTGAAAGTTATTTAGACATTTTTCATAGCATTTCTGAACTTGTTGAGTATATGCCCATGAGGGAAATTTTAACATGTTTTTGAAATATTTTATATACTCTCTAAATTCATGTCTAGTTGAAGAGAGACAATTCATACATACTTTTGATTAGTTTTTCCCCCATTATGTAGTTCAACCTTTGTGTCTTTATATCAATGCTTTTATCTTTTTTAAACAGCAAATATTGTGGTTTTGGGATTTTGTTTTGTTTTGTTTTGTCTGACAAATGTCTATTTGGATAATTCAGTTTCTTTGGATTAAGTTTATTTCCATTTAATCTGTCTACTGACATATGTGTTTTTAAATCTCATGTTTTACTATTTTCTTTCTATTTGCTGAATTTCCTTTTTACTTCTCCTGCCTTTTATTATTTCATTTGTTAAAATCTATTTCTCTAGTATTTTCTTTTAATAGCTACCTCACAACACATATTTGTGTTTACCTTAGACTAGAACTTGTATCACCTTCTAGATAATGTCCTTAAAACTCGTTTGTGTTACTGTTGTATTTTGAATCTACATATGTTGTAAAAACCACAAGATCTTAAAGGTTTAGTTAATAGATTTTGGATTCTAGTAGTCTTCATTCCTTCTTGGACTTCTATGTATCCATCCAGTATTTTCATTTTCCCTGAATCTTTTTTTTTTTTTTTTAGAATTTCTTTTATTCCGGGCCTGCTGGCAACCAGTTTTTATTTATTATTATTTTTTTCAAAGTTTATTTATTTATTTTGAGACAGAGACAATATGAGTGAGGGACGGGCAGAGAGAGGGAAAGAGGGAGAATCCCTAGCAGGCTCCATATTTCCAGCACAGAGCTAGATGCGGGGCTTGAACCCATGAAACCACAAGATCATGACCTAAGCTGAAACCAAAAGTTGGACAGCTTAACCAACTGAACCACCCAGGTGCTCCCCAGTTTTTATTTGTACAAGAACATTTTTCACCTTTCTCTTTTGAAGATAAAAGCCCAAAGGGAGGCTTTTGTTAGCAGTTATTTTACCAGAATTTTCAAATTCTAATTTTATTGTATTCTATTTCTCTTGAAACATCTGCTCTCTGTCATACTGTTGCTCCTTGAAAATTGTTATGTATTCTCTGTTTTCTCTCTGGGATCTCGGTGTCTCAAATCCTATGTATCTTGAGGATCCTAAATTTCAGTTTGGCTACCCAGACTAATGAGACTATACAAATTCTAGTCCACTCATTTCTGTTAGGCCTCTGTTCTCCATATTGTGAATCAGCAAATATCCAGAGAGGATAAATGAAGGACAAATACTTGACTGGCCTTAATGTATTTTGTTTTCCATTAGAATGTTGGCTTCTTGAACCCTGAATGCCCTAAATTTTTTCCACTGCTTTTTTAAATCCAGATTTGAAGTGGGTTTTGACAAGAGAATTAGTCTGATAAATACTACTCCATAGAGCCAAATATAATAGTTTTTTCTTCTTTTGTTTTCTTTTCTCTCCACCTTCATTCCTACCCATGGCCCTCACTCTTCTCGGTACTACTATGTCCTTTGAGGATGACTACTACTGGGGCTACAGGAATGTTACCCTCTTGATGGGACCATCGCATCTCCTGGGTAGCATTGCTGCTACCACTAAGAGCAAACACTGATGTACCAGAACTCTTAAGGAGACATGTAACAAGATGCGGAAGAATTTGTCTCATTCTTTTCTGAGTTATACTTTGGTAGAGAGATGCTGTCTCAGACACTATCATCTCTTTAATAAAAGGAGCTTTCTTTCTAATACCCATAGGTATTCACTCACAGAGTAAACCACCAGGGAATAATGTGCTATTGTTTTTTTTTAGGTATCCTTACTATTAAGACATCATTATTGAATCAGATTTGACTTTCTTATTCCCTCTTCCTCAGGTAAATGTTATTGTAAGAGTCTACACAGAACTAGGAAAACAAAGTTTTAATAACTCCCTACGTAATTTAACAAAACATTAACAAACATATCTAGCAATGGATACAGCCTAAAATAGTGGTTCTCAACTGTGAGTGATTTTTCCCTTCTGTCCAGGAGAAATTTGTCACTCTCTGGAGATGATGACATTTTGAACTGCTACTGGCATCTACTGAATAGAGGCTAAGAAGGCAGCTAAACTTCCTTCAATGCACAGGACAGACACTACCCCACCTTCCACCCTCAATAAGGAATTACCTGGCCTAAAATTTCAATAATGCCAAGGTAGAGAATACGTGACCTAAAATTAAGTTGGGTTCTCTCTGCTCTATAGCAACTGAGCTAAACATTTTCAAAGGCAATTGTAAGCCAATTATCAAAGGAGAATAATAATGACAATAGTATCAACAATGTTTCAAATGTGTTTAATACAGATTACTAAGTGCCTTCATATATAATAGTGATTGAGGAGAATGAAAGAAATAACTCGAAAACTAACAACACTTTATGACTGCATGATAGTGGAGACAATAAGTTTACAATACTCCAATGTTGAAGTTTATGTACTTGTTTTGCTTAGTAATCAAGCTTTGTGAAAGGAAAAAATACTTATAATTAGATTGATCTAAATTTGAGAGTTTTAAGAGCATATTTTTTGGAAATTAAGGAGGTCTAGGATGTTCAGTGTGCTGATAGGGATTGAAAGGATAGAGACTTGAATTAAGGTTGAGTAGGGAAACAAGTGAAGTTTTGAAGTCAGACTGGGTGAAAAACTAGGACAAAAAGTGACAGGAGGCAGTCTTGGAGGACTCATTGAGGCCAAACAGAGCGGATATTTGTTTCTGGAGCTGAAGCTCCAGAATATGGGCACAAGCCAGAGCAATAAGAGCTTGTTATTGAAAATTTGTATTTAAATATATTGAAATTTAAGATCTCAGAAGTGGTATAATTCAAGGTAATGGCAACATTCAATGTTTGGCCAGGAAACTGAATTGATAAAATTAAATGGAAATAAATGCTTATAATTGCAGTAATATTTGAGACTTCATTGACTAGGGTATTTGATATATTAGATAATGCTGCATAAATAAAAAGTTACCCTAAAATTCAGTTGCTTGCACAGTAAGCATTTATTTTTCTCTTTCATATCTTTGTAGGTCATTTATGAGGCTCTGCTTTGGACTGTGCATTGGCTGCATTTGGCTGAAGATTGTGATTTTGAATCAGGAGTGCCTGATGTGTCTTTTAGTTCTCATTGGTCCAATAGCTCTCCAAGGCATATTCTTATGGAGAATGACAACACAATACAGCAAGCTGAAAATCTCAATGCTTTATGAACCCTGCCCCAAGCTAGCACATTATCATTTCTGCCCATAATCCACTGGTCCAAGTAAGTGACACAAAATTCTAATATTTAAAAAAATTTTTTTTAATGTTTTTATTTATTTTTGAAGAGAGAGAGACAGAACATGAGTGGGGTGTGGGGGAAGGAGCAGAAAGAGAGGGAGACACAGAATTTGAAACAGGCTCCAGGCTCTAAGCTGTCAGCACAGAGCACAACGCAGGGCTCGAAGCCACGAACTGTGAGATCATGACCTGAGCTGAAGTCAGACATTCAACCAACTGAGCTACCCAGGCACCCCACAAAATTCTAATATTAATGAAATAAAGAAATATATCCTATCTGCATTGGAAAGTTTGCAAAGACAAAAGAAAAAGGACATGAGTGTGTCATTTTACTAGGGAAAGCATTTTTTAAATGTTCAAATAATGATTCACTCTATTACATATGTGTAACCCTTATGCTGTCAAGATCACTATGTTAGACATGGAAGGATTGGAGGAAATTCTTGTGCAAGGGAAAAGGAAGTAAGCAGGGGCAAGCAAGAAGAATGTTCACACCACAGTGTAGGTCTGATCCTTTGGCAGGAGAGGAAAAATGAAGCAGCACTGAATCAAAGAATCTCAGATTACACTGTAGTTTTAAGAAAGTCATGGAGGGGCACCTGGGTAGTTCAGTCAGTTCAGCTTCTGACTTCAGCTCAGGTCATGACCTCACATTTTGTGGGTTCGAGCTCCATGACAGGCTCTGTGCTGACAGCTCAGAGCCTAGAGCCTGCTTAAGATTCTGTGTCTCCCCTTCTCTCTCCCCCACCCCCATTCATTCATTCATTCTCTCTCTCTCTCTGTCAAAAATGAATAAACATTAAAAAAAAAAAGTCATGGAAATACTAATGGGAAGTTTTCGAGTCAAAGTTGCCCGGATAGGTCTGACCCCTCACAGATACAGGGCCTTCATTAATACTTGGACATATTAACTCTTTGCTTGTGAGTAGACAGGAGAAAAGCACGGCTGTAGTGTAAAAGCAGTGGTGGATCAAAGAGGCAGGATCTGGGGCTTGCAGTCCACTCTTCTTCCCCCATCAGGAGACCTACATGATACTTTTTCATGGCTGCCACAGTCACACACTACATGGGAGTTGAGAAAAAATCTTGAGAATCAAGAGAAAAAGTTCTCAGTGAATGAGAGAGAGGTACTACTGAGTAGGAGATAACTGTGTTGACCGTAATGAGAATGATTAAGGGAAATTACCACGATTTTTCATATTGCTCACAGAGGAGACTGTAAAAAGTTTGTTCTCATGAAACCCAAAATGGCTGCAAGTGGTCACTTCTCTCCTTCTCAAGAATTCACATATAACCAGCTAATAACCTGCTGTACTGGGGCACCTGACTGGCTCAGTGGGTTGAGCATCTGACTCTTGGTCTCAGTTCAGGTCTTGATCTCACGGTTTATGAGCTGAAGCCCAAGCCCCACATTAGGTTCTATGCTCTGATAGCACGGAGCCTACCTGAGATTCTCTCTTCCTCTCTCTCTCTCCCTCTCTGCCCCTTCCATTCTTGCACTCTCCCTCTCAAATAAACTTTAAAAAATAATCTATTGTGCCATTTTGTCAAGATATATTATTCATTGCACCACTTGTTTGTTATTTCTAGAAAAATCAACATTTCCTTCTTTCATTTTTTCTCATTGTTTTTATTGTGGTAAAATATACATGAAATTACTATTGTAACCATTTTTAAATATACAGTTCAGTAATATTAAATATATTCATGGGGTGCCTGGGTGGCTCAGTCAGTTAAGCATCCAACTTCAGCTCAGGTCATGATCTCAAGGCTCGTGAGTTTGAGCCCTGTGTCAGGCTCTGTGCAGACAGCTCAAGCCTGGAGCCTGCTTTGGATTCTGTGACTGCCTCTCTCTCTGCCCCTCCCCCACTTATACTCTGTCTTTCAAAAAATAAATACATAAAGCTTCTGCACAATGAAGGAAACAATCAATAAAACTAAAAGGCAACTGACAGAATGGGAGAAGATATTCACAAATGACATATCAGATAAAGGGTTAGTATCCAAAATCTATAAAGATTTTCTAAAACTCAACACTCAAAGAGCAAATAATCCAGTGAAGAAATCGGCAAAAGACATGAACAGGCACTTTTCCAAAGAAGACATTCAGATGGCTAACAGACACAAGAAAAGATGCTCAACATCACTCATCATCAGGGAGATACAAATCAAAACCACACTGAGATACTACCTCATACCTGCCAGAGTGACTAAAATAAACAACTCAGGAAACAATGGATGTTGATGAGGATGTGGAAAAAGAGGAACACTTTTGCAATGTTAAGTGGGAATGCAAACTGGTTCAGCCACTCTGGAAAACACAATGGAGGTTCCTCAAAAAAACTAAAAATAGAGCTACCCTATGACCCAGGAATTGTACTACTAGATATTCATGCAAAGGATACAAAAATGCTGATTTGAAGGGGTGAATGCACCCCAATGTTTATAGCAGCACTATCAGCAATAACAAAAAAAAATTATGAAAGGAGTCCAAATGCCGATCAACTGATGAATGGATGAAGAAAAGGTGGTATATATACATGCAATGGAATATTGCTCATAATTCAAAAAGAATGAAATCTTTCCATTTGCAATAATATGGATGGAACTAGAATGTATTTGCTAAGCAAAATAAGTCAGTCAGAGGAAGACAAATATATGATTTCACTCATATGTGGAATTTAAGAAACAAAAGACATGAACATATGGGAATGAAGGAAAAATAAGATAAAAACAGAGAAGGAGGCAAACTATAAGAGACTCTTAAATGAAGAGAACAAACGGAGGCTTGCTGGATGCGAGGTGGGTGGGGGAGATGGACGAAATGGATGATGGGCAGTTAAGGAGGGCACTTGTTTTGATGAGCACTGGGCATTCTATGTAAGTGATGAATCACTAAATTCTACTCCTGAAACCATTATTACACCTTATGTTAACTAACTTGGATTTAAATAAAAGAGAAAAAAGTAATTAAAAAAAAGAAACATAACTTATTTTTGTGTGTTGATCTTGTATCCTACAAGTTTACTGAATTCATTTTTTAGTTCTAACAGTTTTTGGAAAGCATCCTTAGAATTTTCTATATATGAGCATGTCATCTGCAAACAGAGATAATTTTACATGTTTCTTTGTTAAGATCCCTTTTCTTCTTGCTTGACTGCCCTGGCTAGGGCATTTAGTGTTATGTTGAATAAGACAGTAAGACTGGGCACCCCTGTCTTGTTCCTGATCTTAGGAGGAAAGCATTCAACCTTTCACCATTGACTATGATGTTAGCTGTGGGCTTCTTATACATGGCCTTTACTATGTTTAGGTATACTTCTATATCCAATTTGTTGAGAGTTTTATCATAAAATGATGCTCAATTTTTCAAATGCTTTTTTCTGAATTTATTGAGAAAATCACATAATTTTTATCCTTCATTCTGTTGATGTGATGTATCACATTTATTGCTCTGTGTACGTTGAACTATACTTGCATCCCAGGGACAAATCCTATTTGATTATGGTATATGTGCTTTTAATGTGCTGTTGAGTTCGTTTTGTATTTTTTTGAGAATTTTTGCATCTATATTCATTAGCAATATTGGGATACAGTTTTCTTGTATTGTCCTTATCAAGCTTTGATATGAAGATTATGATGGTCTCATAAAATGCATTTGGAAGTGGTCTCTCTTCAAATTTTTGGAAGAGTTTGAGAAGGATTGGTTTTAATTCTTCTTTAAATATTTTATAGGATTCACTAGTGAACACACCTAATTCTTGGCTTTTCTGTTTTTGAAGGCTTTTGATAACTGATAAAATCTCTTTATTCATTATTGGTCTGTTTAGATTTACTGTAAGATATATGTTTCTAGATATTTACCTATGTCTTCTAGTTTATCCAATTTGTTGCTGTATATTTGTGTATAGTACTCTCTTCTGACCCCTTGCATTTCTGTGGTATCAATTGTGGTGACTCTGTGGTCTTAACAGGGATGCAACTTCAGGCTGGGCTTTGTTATCAGGTACACCACTGGAATGGCTACATTGTTGGGCAAAGTCATTGGCTGGGCTCTTTAGTGATGAAGGACCTCTATTTCTTGCAATTGGGTGGGACTGCAGACTGTGCTCCCCATTTGGGTGGGGTCATTATCTGGTCTCCCTCATGGAACAGGACCATAGGCTGTGCTATATTATTGGATGGGGTCACTGGCTGCTCTCTGCTAGACAAGGCTAGACACTGGGCTCAGCAATCAGGTAAGACCATAGGCTGGGTTCTGTTGTGGGAAATCACCATATGCTGGGTTCTGAGATTGTCTAGGGTCACTCGTAAGCCTCCCTAGCAATGCAGGGTCAGAGGTTATACCAAACAGATAGGACTATGGCTTGGTTCTCTGCACAAGTGCAGCTAAAAGATGGGATATGTGGCTGCCAGACTGGCAGATCAGTCCTCCTGAATGGGCGACTCTGCCCACTATCCTCAGCAGATGGGCAGGGCTGTAAATTTATTTCTATGCCAGGGCAGGGCTGTAGATCAGGCTCCTCAGTCATTAAAGCTCTTTGGCTGAGGAACCAATGTCAGGCAGAACTGCCCACTGAGCTCCCTGGCTAGACAAGGCCACCAGCTGATGGGCAGAACTTCTGGCTGGGATCTCCACTGGTATGCAGCTATGAGGAGGAATACAGTCCGCCAAGACCCAAGCACTGGTTACTATAAGTCCTGCCTGCTTTCTCTGTTTCTATTTGATTCTCAGTGGTCACAACTAGCAGATTTCCACAATGATCTTCGTGAGGCCTGATGCCAGTGGGTCTCCTGGGAAACATCCTACAAAGCTGGGGGAGCTGGATGTCCATCTTGAGCTCTTTTCTTTCCCCAGATGAAGAACTACAGGCTCAGGAGGGTCTTCTCGGTGCAGGCACTGTGCCAGCATAGGAAACAAGAGCCATGTAGTTAGAGGTGTAACAGCATTTCCTTCTATGAGGTCATTCTCAGTCTCTGTGGTCCAGAGAGGGGCTTCAGCCTCACCCTTTGTTCTGGGATTTCCACAATGGTGTCTTGTCTATGAATGGATGCTAGCTGGTCTTCTTGTGAGGGAAACTGAAGTTGGGAACAACTTATACAGCCATCTTGAAAACATCACTTTGAAATTGGCATGAATCTTAATACTAATTTGTATCTAAATCCACCAAATTACTCCATACTCTTTAATGTTATTTCTCAATTATATCCAAATTTCAGCAGAGAAAAACATTATTCATTGGGTCTTTATTAGCTATATACCAAAACTTTAACCAAGGGTAAGTAGTTCATCTGTACCTCAACATCCTTATACATAAACTAAAATTATTACCAAGTGTCAGATACTGTATCATGTTTTCAACATATTTTGACTAATACAATCCTTCATTGCATCACTATTAGGTAACTAAAGCATGAAGAATTTAAGTAATTTACCAAAAGTCACATGCCTAGTAGGGAGAAAAGCTGGTATTTGAATCTAGGCTGTGGATCCAGATCCTGAATTATTTTTAAGTTTTCATTAAATTCTAGTTAGTTAACATACAGTGTAATATTAGTTTCAGGTATACAGTTTAGCGATTCAACACTTCTATCCAAAGTCCAGTGTTCATTGTAACAAGTGCACTCCTTAATCCCCATCACCTATTTAACCCATTCCCTCCAATCAACCTCCCCTCTGGTAACCATCAGTTTGTTCTCTATAATTAAGAGTCTGTTTCTGGTTTGCCTCTCTCTCCCCCCCCCCCCCATATGATTATTTGTTTTGTTTCTTCAATTCCACTTCTCAGTGAAATAATATGGAATTTGTCTTCCTCTGTCTGACTTATTTCACTTAGCATAATATTCTCTAGCTCCATCCACATTGTTGCAAATGGCAAGATTTCATTCTTGTTTATGGTCGTGTAATATTCCAGTGTATGTGTGCGTATACACATATGCCACTCCTTTATCCATTCATCTGTCAATGGACATATGGGCTCTTTCTATACTTTCTATTGTTGATAGCGCTGCTATAAACATAGAGGAGCATGCATCCCTTTACAAAGAGTATTTTTGTCTCCTTTGGGCAAATACTTAGTAGTGCAATTGCTGGATTGTAGGGTATTTCTGTTTTTAACTATCTGAGGAACCTCCGAACTCTTTTCCATAGTGGCTGCACCAGTTTACATTCCCACCAACAGCTTCTCCTTTCTCCATATCCTCGCCAACACCCGTTTCTTCCTGTGTTGTTAATTTTAGCCATTCTAACTGGTGTGACGTGATATCTCATTGTAGTTTTATTTCTATTTCTCTGATGATGAGTAATGTTCAGCATTTTTTCATGGGTGTGTCGGCCATCTGTGGGTCTTTTTTGGAAAAATATCTATTTATGTCTTCTGCCCATTTCTAAACCAGATTATTTTTTTTTCTGGGTGTTAAGTTTGATAAGTTCCTTATAGATTTTGCATGTGTACCCTTTGTCAATATGTCACTTTCAAATATCTTCTCCCATATTCTCCCATTCCATAGGTTGCCTTTTAGTTTTGTTGATTGCTTCCTTCACTGTGCAGAAGCTTTTAATCTTGATGAAGCTCTATTTTTACTTTTGTTTCCCTTCCCTTGCTATGGTGGATGTCAAAGAAGTTACTTCTTGTGTTCTCCTCTAGGATTTCAATGGTTTCCTGCCTCACATTTAGGTCTTTCATCAATTTTGAATTTACTTTTGTGTATGGTGTAAGAAAGTGGCCCAGTTTCATTCTTTTGCATGTTGCTGTGCAGTTTCCCCAGCACCATTTGTTGAAGAGACTGTCTTTTTCCCATTGGATATTCTTTCCTGCTTTGTGGAAGATTAATTGACCATATAATTGTGGGCTCATTTCTGGGTTTTGTATTTTGTTTCACTGATCTATGGGTCTATTTTTGTGCCAGTACTATACTGCCATGATCACTACAGCTCTGTAATAACATGAAGTCCAGAATTGCGATGCTTCCAGTTTGCTTTTCTTTTTCAAGGATTCTTTGACTATTTTCGGTCTTTTGTGTTTCCATACAAATTTTAGGGTTGTTTGTTCTAGCTCTATGAGAAATGCTGGCAGTATTTTAATAGGGATTGCATTAAATGTACAGATTGCATTGGGAAATATAGACATTTTAACAATATTTGTTCTTCAATCCATGAGCATGGAATGCTTTTCCATATCTTTGTGTCATCTTTAATTTCTTTCACTAGTGTTTTATAGTTTTCAGATCCTGAATTCTTAACTAAGACATTATATCTCACATTATATCTCACATTATATCTCACATTATATCTCACTAAGACATATAATCTCACATTATATCTCATATTTAATAATCTGTACAAAGTATTTAACGTTATACCCAGTGCATAAAAGATATTTAATAAATAATGTGAATTTTATTTTTGCTGTCAGTACTTTCACAAGCTAAGTTTCACAAGCAAAGATTCCCATGTAGGGGTGCCTGGGTGGCTCAGCTGGTTAAATATCCAACTCTTGATTTCAGCTCAGGTCATGATATCGCAGTTCAGAAGATGGAGCACTGCATTGGGCTCTGTGCTGACAGGGCAGAGCCTGCTTGGGATTCTCTCTCTCCTTCGCTGTCTGCCCCTTCCCTACTTGGTCTAGCTTTCTCTGTCTCTCAAAATAAATAAATAAACATTAAATTAAAATTCTCATGTATAAAGTAGAAAGATAAAATATTTTGGAGCAAGAAAAAGCTAAATCCAAATTCCAATTTTCAATTATTTACATTATAATCTTCAACGAATTACTTAAGCTTTCTATTTTCTCAGTTTCCTCTATTATAAAAAAGGGTAATGATACACATTTTATAAGATTTTTATAAAGATACTCATTTAGCAAATTTTAATATAATTCCAGGCACTGGGAATGTAGCATGTATTATATTCTAGTAATATAGAGTTAAACAGACACAAATCTGTTTCTCAGTATTCCAGTAATGGTACTATATCTAAGCACTCAGATTTGCATTTTAAAAATTAAAAAATTAAATCTCGCTTTCAGTGTAATAAATATTAAATCCCCTATTTGTTGAAATTTGTCAGAAAAATGCAAATCTACAAGAGTGAGGTAGCATTTCTTGATCTGATTTTAATTCTATAACTGTTAAGCCTTCAGACAAGAAACCTGTACTGTATATGATCTTTACCACGTGATTTTACTTACTGATCTCTTTATTCTCCACCTCATTTCCAAAGGGTTTGAAGTTTCTTTTCTGTATGTAGTCATGTATGTAAACCTACTGAAAAATCACATATATCCCTTTCTCAACTAACTATCCAACATAAATCTCCATTTAGCTATGCTTTGATATAAGAACTTCTGCAACGGCTGCAATGGACTTGCACATGTATTCTACCAAGTACTTGACATGATGTTTGCTCTAGCTATCTGCTAAGTTCTCATAGGTGCTCTGATGATTCATATTATAGCTGATTAGATATGCTTTCAGTAGTGTCACTTTAAATTGAAAATATGCCAGACTTATTAGCATCATCACTGACAAACTTCTTAATTAAACTACTGATTCCAGCAATGATACAGTTTATGGGTGCTCAAAAGGTGTAAACCTTTCCTTCCATTATGTTTCAAATTTTGCTCTAAGTATTACAGATTCTAGTGGTTGTACACACTCTTAAAAATAATGCAATTGTTTAGTTCTCACAATTATTTTAGGAGGTCCTCTAATCTCACCCTCTCTTTTTTCTTTTGGATGATGAAATTCCTTGCAAGGTCATCTGGGGAATAACGAGAATCCAAGATGTAATTTTAGTTAAGTGTCATTTCCTCTATATGCTGGATGTACTCTGTTCTTTGAGGAGATTCACATCTTTCGTACTTTTCCCTTTTCTATTTTTTTTTAAAGTAGGCTTCACACCCAGTGTGGAACCCAATGCAGGGCTTGAACTCATGACCCTGAGATTAAGATCTGAGCTGAGATCAAGAGTCAGGTGCTTAACTAACTGAACCACTCCGGCACCCCTCATTGTTCTAATTTCTATTCTCACCTTTTTGCTCTTTGTTCCTCCTATGTAATTCTAGTTCTATTCCCTGGCTCCAAAGATCTTTTTCCTTTTCCTTCTTGACTTTTCCGGTCATCAATTACATTTATTCACAGTCCCATGCTTGTTGTATGACAAATACACTTAAAGATTATTAAGAAGCAAATTGGTTCCATGCATATGAAATACCAAAGTAGCATTAGCCAGCTTTACAGAAAGTTAAAAATAAAACTAAACAAACTGGATACTTAAAAAATTAGCTAGAAAACAGGAAGATCGCATGTCAGCTAATAGTATACGAGAACATCTCATGGACAAAAAAAAAAGAAATAGAAAATAGAGAATCTTAGCTGTTAACTACTGTATTGGGCACTTTGCAAATATTATTTTAATTACATATTTTTATAGCACTTTCAAGCAGTCATTATTGAGGAAAACTGATTTCATAAAAGTCCACAATATAGTATCAAATATCATACAAGTACTTGTTAAGCTGGGAATGAAATTCAGATCTGTCTCTCTCTAAAATTTCATGTTCTTTTTAGTTCATCACCCTTTCACAGTGGCCCCTAATCATTTCCATAGAAGGAAATATGATGAAGTTAGTTACTTGCTAATTATGATACCCAAAACATTTTCAATGAAAGTGAAGAGAATAAAATCAAGTTAGTCAAATCAAATTGATCATTATTTTCTTTTGATTTGGGTATACTGGTTGCTACCTAATTGGCTAGTGGTTGGAACTGATAGGCAGTTGTGATAAAACTAATGAAATCAATTCTTGTTAAAAAGGAAATGATTGCTATCTAAATATGGTATCAAGCTTAAGGATTCTTATGTGTTACAATTTACTCAATCTCCAGGTATGGGAGTCAACTTTGCATGCAAAACAGTTCACTTAAAAAAAAGGTGCACATGTCCAAAGACAGCAATTTCAGATCCTTAGACTCTGACACACTCTATGTGAGCATTTATTCTAAGATATACAACAAATAATGCAGACAATGAGAATCCTAGAAACTGTCTATGGTTTTTTTTAAAAGTAACATATTATAGAAGTTTAAATATTATGCCTGTAACAGAGTCATTTGCTTTCATTTGCACTAGTGAATGTTGAGAGACAATTCTTTGAGTTTCTTAGGTTTCTGCACATGTTATGAGTGGACACTGATTGCCTTTTTTTCTTAACTATCTTTCAGGTATACCTGTATAGTGAACAGCCATGGAAGACTGAAACAGCATCTCCCTCAGGAGCAAAAGATAAACATGTTTTCTGTCTAGTATAGAAACAGGATCCCTCTCTCTGGAACCTCATTGGTGACTGCATGTATTACCTGGCCCTCTTCATGTTCCCCTGTAGGAATTAAAATTCAGAGAACCAGAATGAAAATATGGTCATCTGGCTATTGTTATTACTACGAATAGTAAGCAGTCCTCTGACTGACTCAAGAGAGCCAACATCCATGAAACCGTGGAAGTCGAACATGCTAGTTTGTAAGTAGGGTAAACACTTGTCACTTGACAGCTATAGACAGTACACAGAAAAACCACTACTGAAATAATTCTAGAAAATAGCAGTGGGCACTTGACAGTGGAAGCAGTTTGGAAAAGGGATAAGCTTAAAATCTTTTTATAGGATTGCTTAGGTTTAGTTCTCTCTGAACCTAAACTTATTTCAACTTACTTGGTCTAAAGGTTGACATAAAAGCGATTCATTTTTTAACATTCTGTTATTTGTACTTCAATCCTCTTTTTGTTTACTATTTTAGAGGTAAATTTTGCGAGTAAGCCTAATTTCTTTTTAAAAAATATTCCTTCAATGTTTTATTTTACTAAATTTTTATTAGTTTTTTTAATCTGTTTACCGAAGACTATCTCATGTCCAGTAGAAGGCAATAAAAATTCAGAATTTTTGTCAAAATCAGTATTATAAATCATTATTTAGTAAAAAATAAATTAAAACTCCTTTTAAATATTTAGTAAAAAAATTAAACTCCTTTTCAATAGTTAGTAAAAATAAACTCCTTATCTGAAAATATTCTCATCATTTTATATTTCACAATTCAGTTCACTTTCCATGTATTTGAATTCACTATTTTTTTTCTCAGTTGTTTTTAAATATTCATTGGTTTATTTATAAAACGGTGTCATTACACACTCAATTTTCAATAGAAATGTCCTGGGAAATCAGATATACAATGGAATATTATTAGCCTATAAAATATAATTTGTAATACAAATTGAATTTGCATTATTTAAAACTTTATTAACATGGAACAGAATCAAATAGGTAGTCTAATAATCTAGAATGTCAGATTGGGTAGCAACAAATGCTTTGTCTTTCTTTAAATCATTAACATATGATGTTAATTGATCTGTGGTAGGCTGTCTTTATGCACTTTCTAAATAAATTTAGTTGTCTGGAGAAAAGTTGACCCCTTTTTCAAAGAAAAAGCTTGTTAGAATTAAAAAAAAATTACAGGGGCGCCTGGGTGGCTCGGTCAGTTAAGCGTCTGACTTCGGCTCAGGTCATGATCTCACGGTCTGTGAGTTCGAGCCCTGCGTCAGGCTCTGTGCTGAGAACTCAGAGCCTGGAGCCTGCTTCCCATTCTGTGTCTCCCTCTCTGCCCCTCCCCTGTTCATGCTCTGTCTCTCTCTGTCTCAAAAATAAATAAACGTTAAAAAAAATTTTTTTAATAAAAAAAAAATTACAAATTTATATATCCAGTTCCAAAGACAGCAGATAGTTTCAACCTAAAATTCTTTCTCTTCATGTTGGTATTTGAAATCTCTGTACTCATGTGGAACATAATCATCTCCTTAACCCTGGTTTCAGTAGTATTTTTCTGCATAATGTTTTGTATTGCTAACCATATAACGTAAGACATTCGTGAGCATGAGGGGATCCTTACGAAGTGTGAATATCACTTTCATAGATTTCCTCACAGTCTTTCTTTGGTGCCGGCTACAAAACGCACTTAATCAGCACCCTGATAAATGGTGCATCCACTTAATTGGAATAATTGCCAAGGAGAAGAATCAATGTAGTTCATTTCAATGACTCCAAACAATGGATAAATTGCACACAGAGTCCATTTAAATAGCACCCCTGATGTTGTCTGTAGGCCTAAAACAGGTGTGAATTGGTATTTGCCAGCACGAACTTCCCACTGTGTAACCTTTTTTTGGCATCATGCTGCTTTCCTGTTCTACCACAGCTGCTAAATTAGGTTATCTTACTTCAGATGAGAAAGTTAAAGTCCTTGAAGCTCTTATTCCTCAGTAACATGTTTGCATGAGCAATACACCAATAATAAAAGCAAAAAGTAAGTATTTTGGGAAAGAGTAATTGAGTAATTAAAATGCTGAAAGAGAGAAATGAAATGCAGTTGACATCTTTTTTTAAAAAGCTCAAAACACAACAATATCGTAGTAATTCTCAGGCTTCTAATAAGGAAAGAACACCAGGGCACTTATATCCCAGTGGATACATCTTCAAATTATATTAGAAACTTGGAATAGTTTTTCAGAAGAGGAGCTAGGTGGCAAAATATCTCTTTCTAATTTCTGGTTTACATGTTGTTGTATATATGGGTATAATCTTTTGATAATCAAGATGAGAGATTAATTAACACATTTATTTTTTTTTTCAGGATCTGTGCTAATTAAGAGTATTCCACTATATTTTTTCCAGTTTCTTTTAAAACTGAATCCATATGCAAAATGTCTCTATCTTCCTACATGTTTGTTTATTTATCTTGTGAACCTGTTTGCTGAAATCTGTTCATGAGAGAGGTTGAGACTGGAGATCCAAGAGTCAGAAGGAGGAGAATCAGGACTAATTTCCCCCCGAAGTCCCTGATACCCTTCCCTCACTGAAAACTTTGACACTTTGCAAGGGATGGACTTCATGAAACGCTAGAGAGAAAGGGTAGGTGGCATGCTAGATATCATTTCATGCAAAGTACTCATTTTATAGATGAGGTATTTAAATCCTAGACCGACTTGGGTTTGTTTCAAGTTCTCTCAGCTAGTTAGAGGTACAGAGTCAGGTTTCTTGGGTTCTGTTCCAAGAATCTTTGACTTGTACTCTTCCTCCATATGACAGTAGCTATCTTACCAAACATCAGGTAGATAATGGACATTGAAGACTGTAAACTGTTTATATACTTATTGCTCTACAGTACTGTTTCTACATACTTCTGCTTTCTAAGCACATATTCATGCAACCATTTTCTCATCCATCTATGCATTCTCTTTCACTCTAATTATAAATTGAGTATGGTCTCCTCTCAAAACTTTCCTTACCAATTTTTAAGAAGCTAAAAAGTCACCTCTGAAAATAGAGGTTAATGTTATATTTGTTTGGCATTTTGTTTGCATGTCATGGTCATTGTTTGAAGGAGTAGAACCTGAAATTACCCACGTGACATGATCGCTACAGTTGCTAAGGGGAAAATTTATGCAGGTGAACAACAAAGGCAACACTGCAAAAGGAGTGGACAACCAAAGGGCAATGCGTAGACCTGAGCAGAAAAGGTGAGCCCAGTTATACATATACTAGGTAGATGACCTAGTTACATTTACCCATACGTTAGGCAATTGGGGCAGCAAATCACAAAATCTCAAGAAGTCACTACATGTCACCTAGAATATGGAGGAGGGTGGAAGGCTATGGGGTAATTGCCTGAGACTTGGGGCCCAATCTGACTTCTAATCAACACTTTGAATATAAACGTGAAAACAATATTGTAGGATTTAATCTTACAATCTACTGAACTAAACAAATATTTAGTAAGTATTACATTACACATGCAAACCACAATTCTAAATTTACATCCATGAAACACATCAAAAGAAATTACACTTAAATGTACGTATTTCAAATACTGACATAAAGGTACACTGTACTGCCCTACAATATTTTAATTCTGATCACCACTTAATTGTGTATTTTACTTTTGTTTCACAAAAATGTATCTGTAGCTTTTAAAAATTGAAACAAATCAAAATGTACTAGGATTAAAGGGACTTTTTGAAAAGTATATCTAATGTAACAGTATCAGTTTTGAACAGATGGCAAATCTTAACTTTTATTTTTGCAATGCACATATTGTTAACACTTGACCTGGTATGTTCCCTTTGGATAATGATTGTAACATGATAAAGCGAAGAAAAAACAACTAAAACTGTTATCCTGTTAGCAACTAAGATTAATTTGATATAGCAAAGCATTGCTAAATAATCTGGCAAAACATGAGGTATTTTGTATATCTATTTTAGGAACATAAACTAGTCATTACAAAGGATAGTGACAAGCAGGTATGTTGCAAATTTCAGATTAATTAAAATGCTGTTTAACAAGCCTTATTAGAATGCAAACGCTTTTCATGATTGCTGTCACAGGCTGGGTTTTGGTTTTGTTTGCTGGGTTTCCTATCCATTTAAGCTTTTCTATTTCTCCATCCCCAGCCTCCATTCCTTTGCATTGAAGTGAACCCAAGCACAGCAACATTAGCCTAATGCATGAGAACAATGAGGTGAAGAAAAAAAGACTGAAGAAGTAAGTCTAATTACTCTAGTTTCATAGAATAAGCTTTTAAGGCTAAGTTCACACTAGGGCAATTACCCACCTAATTGCTCTAGTTTGAAGCTGGTTTGAAAAGATGTTTTCAGCAGTGTGAGGGGAAAACATGCAAATTCAGTGGATTGGTTTGATCCCTATTGCCCTTTTTATTAAAGAAAAACCCCTTGAAGTGTTGAGATGACATTCCTTGAACATATTTCCAATGTACCACAAAGCCTTTCCTGATAGACTGCAAAGCGGTGTGGAATCACACCTAAACCCATGTACTAACCCTACTCTAATAACTGACCAGTAAATAGAAAAAAACAGAGTGTCTCTAAAAATACAAAGCCTCCATTTATGCAGACATATCTGGCAATATAATGCTTTTTATAATGAATAAGTAATCTAACAAATGTTTCAATTTTATTCAAAAACATTTTTTTATTCTTTTGTTTAAGAGTATTGTCAAAAGTTATGTCCTTATATAGCTGGTCAGTTCTATAATCTAAACCCCTTAAAATGCAAGGTTTACGAATCTGAGTTAGAAGTGATTAATAAAGTATCCAGTGAGATGCAGCTCTCAAGTAACATCTGATGGAAAGTGTGTTTCATAGGAAGAAGGACATAAGCAAGAAAGGGAAAAAAGAAGGAAGGGAGGGAGGGAGACGGAAGTGAGGTTAAAGTGAAAACCAAGGTTGACAGGGGCGGTGAGCCCTAAAGACATGAAGTGTGTGCCTTTGGCAACAGCACACACTTCTGTGGGTTGGCATCTCCATCAAGAACTGCTTGCTTATAAAAACAGAGGTCTAAAGAGAATTATTCAAAGCAAGGGTAGACTTAGGGCTAAAAGAACTGCATTACCTAAGCCAATCTCATTGTTAAAGAAAGAAAACTTAATTTCAGAGAACTGTCAGGATCACATGAAGAATTAATAATACAGCTACAGCCTGTTCTCAAATCCAGGTTTCCTGACTGCCAGTCTGTTTATGAACAGTTTACAGATGGGAAGAACAAATGGAAATCTGTCCAGGTTAGTTTATTGGGTTAGAAAAGGAACAGAAGTGCCTTTCAACTGTAGTCTACCTTTAGGGGACTAGAAAGCAAGTATCAAAATTGTACTAAGATAGGGTACCTACCTCCCATAAGTCAATAGATAAGAAATGCTAAAGGAGAGCTACAGAACCAATGACATGGAGGGAAAAAAAAAAAGTTGAAAGAAACTATCAGGAGATCTTTCACAGAGGAATGAGGGTTTCTGTTCTGGTCTAATGCTGCCAGGTTTTTGTGTACATTCTGAGTACAGGATTATCTGGGTGTGCTAGCTGCTTTTAAAGAGTCAAAGTAAGATGTTTAAATGTATTACAGATCTCACTGTTTCATGTTTGTCACTTTTCTACTGAGGTCTACCTCTGGGATGGGAGGAGGGGGTAAAGAGATTAAGATAGCTGACAGACACAATAGGGAAAGAAACATTTCACTTTTTAACTCATAAAGCCCTATCTTTATAAAGATTAACTAGAAACATGTTTTCCTTAAAGTTTAGAAGAATAAAAAAGAAAAATTCTATGCCTCATTATAGTTGAAAAATCATGAGAAAGGCAACAAATTGAATCTGTTTATGGTGACAATTTTTGTTTTGATCATATTATATTAAAATTTGTGATTATGCCTCGCTATTTAAAAAAATTTAAAGAAATGAAAAATAATTTAGCCTCATTGATTCCATTAATGATTATTAAGGCTATTTTTTTGTGGTTTGTTTTTTTGGTTTTTTTGTTTGTTTTTTTAGGCTAAACGTGACAAATATCTGTATAAATGTACCTACTTCCTAGTGTTTCACCCATCACAGACATTAATAATTAATCACTGTATTAGAGATAGTCAATTGATTTTTTGTTAGCTTGTCATCCCTGCTTTGGACCAGCTGTCAGTAAACGATTTCTCTAAAGAGTCAGACAGTAGGTATTTTGGGCATTGTAGACCATAAGATCTCTGTTTCATCTACTCAGCTCGGCTGTTGTAGCTCCAAAGTGGCCATAGACAACATATAAAAGGGTAATTGCCACTCTATTCCAATAAAACTCATTTACTAAAACAGATTTGGACACATCACATTAACAAGAGAAAGAATAAAAACCATATGATCATCTCAATAGATGCAGAAAAAGCATTTGACAAGATACAACATCCATTCATGGTAAAAACTCTCACCACAGTGGGTTTAGAAGGACCATACGTCAACATAATAAAGGCCATATATGAAAAACCCACAGCTAACGTCATACTCAAAGGGGAAAAAATTAGAGTTTTTCTTCTAAGATCAAGAAGAAGACAAGGATTTCTACTCTCACCACTTTTATTCAACATAGTACTGGAAGTCCTAGCTTCAGCAATTAGATAACAAAGAGAAATAAAAGGCACCTAAGTTGGTAAGGAAGAAGTAAAACTATCACTACTTGCAAATGACATGATACTGTATACAGAACACCATAGACTCCATGAAAAACCTGTTAGAACTAATAAATGAATTCAGTGAAGTTGCAGGCTTCAAAATTAACATGTAGCAATCTATTGCATTTCTATACATTAACAACAAAGCAGAAAGATAAATTTAAAATAAATCTACTTATAATTGCAAAAAGAATAAAATATATAGGAATAAATTTAACCAAGGGAAGTGAAAAGACCAGTACTCTGAAAACTATAAACACGATGAAAGAAAATTAAGAAACCATAAATAAATGTATATTCCATGCTCATAAATTTGAAAAAATTATATTGTTCAAATGTCCATACCACCAAAAGCTACTAAGGATTTAATATAATCCCTATCAAAATACCCATAGCACTTTTAAAAGAAATAGAACAAATAATACCACAATTTGTAAGAAACCACAAAAGATCCCATATAGCCAAAGTAATCTTGAGAAAGAAAAACAAAGGTGATGGTATTATAATCCCAGATTTCAAGATACACTACAAAGCTGTAGTAATCAAAACAGTATGGTACTGTCACAAAAAAACAGACATAAAGATCAAAAGAAGAGAACAGCAAGCCTAGAAATAAAGCCATATATGACATGTATTGATGTATATGGTCAATTAATATACAATAAGGATATAAGATTATATAATGGAGAAGAGACAATCTTTTCAATAAATGTGGCTGGGAAAACTAGACAGGAACATGCAAAAGAATGAAATTTGGCCATTTTCATACAATATACATGTAAATAAACTCAAAATGGATTAAAGACCTAATGTGAGACCTGAAACCATAAATATTCTAGAAGATAGCATAGGCAATAATTTCTGTGACATCAGCCACAGCACCATTTTGTCTAGATGTCTCCTGAGGCAAGGGAAATAAAAGCAAAAATAAACTACTGGGACTAAACCAAAAAAAAAGCTTTTGCACAGTGAAGGAATCCATCAACAAAATGGCAAAGCAATCTACAGAATAAAGGAAGATACTGTAAATGATACATGCAATAAGGGGCTTATATTCAAAATATATAAAGAACTTATACAGCTCAACACCCAAAAAAAGATCTAATTAAAAAATGGGCAGAGGACCTGAATAGGCATTTTTTCAAAGAAGACATATAAATGGCCAACAGACACCTGAAAAGATGCTCAACCTCACTAATAATCAGGGAAATAAAATCAAAACCACAATGAGATATCACCTAACAGCTGTTAGAATGCCTACAATCAAAAACACAAGAAATAACAAGTGTTGGCAAGGATGTAGAGAAAAAGAAATACTTGTACAATCTTGATGGGAATGCAAATTGGTACAGTCACTGTTTTCTATAGTATGGAGGATCGTCAAAAAATTAAAAATAGAAACACCATATGATCCAATAATTCCACTGGTGGGTATTTACCCAAAGAAAATAAAAACACTTAAGTTGAAAAGATACATGCGCCCCTATGTTTATTGCAGTGTTATTTACAATAGTCAAGCCATGGAAGCAACCCAAGTTCCAATGATGGATGGATAACAAAGGATGTGATATGGGGGCACCTGGGTGGCTCAGTCAGTTAAGCAGCCAACTCTTGATTTGGGCTCAGGTCATGATCTCACAGTTCATGACCTTGAGCCCCCATTAGGCTTCACGCTGACAGTGCAGAGCGTGTTTTGGATTCTCTCTCTCCCTGTTTCTCTGCCCCTTCCCTGCTCGTGTGCCTGCACTCTGTTCCTCTCTCCCTCTCTCAAAATAAATAAACATTTTTTTTTTAGAAAAAGATGCGGCATGTATACACACACACACACACACACACACACACACAGAGGAGAATATTACTCTGCCATAAAAAAGCATAAGATCTTACCATTTGCAACAACACAGATGGACTTAGAGGGTATTATGCTAGGTAGACCTAGAAGGTATCATGCTAGGTGAAATAAGTCACACTGAGAAAGACAAATACCATGTAATATCACTCATATGTGGAATCTAAAACACAAAACAACCAAACAGAAAATAGACTCTTAAATACAGAGAACACATTAGTAGTTGCCAGAGAGGTGGTGGTGGGGAGATAGTTAAATAGGTGAAGGAGGTTAAAAGGTACAAACTTCCAGTTATACAATAGACAAGTCATGGAGATGAAAAGTACAGAATAAGGAATATAGTTAATAATACTGCAGTAACATATGACAGATGGTAATTACACTTATCATGGTGAGTACTGGGTAATGCGTGGAATTGTTGAATCAATGTTATACAGCTGAAAACTAATATAACACTGTACGTTAAGTATACTTTAATAAAAACAATCAAACAAAAAACAGTTTTGGCCTACAGACCATAGTTTGCCAAATCCTGATTCAGAGGTATTAAATACTGTTACTATGCACCTGATGGCAGGAGTACATTCATTTCAATTAAAAAAAAAAAACTTAAGAGGAAGGCGTCTATTGATCTTGAGAAACAGATCCTATGAAATGTCTGCAGCTTAATCAGTTTTTCCTAATCAGCAGCACCAAATTTAGTGTGCTTAGTAGCAGAAATGAAAATATCTCACCCATAGCAATGTACTCATCCATAACTAGGGCCACAATACAACTTGTGGACTCTAGGCACTTTTACCTTTGTGGGCTCCTGTACTCAGCTACTATATTCAAACTTATACTCTATCAAGGAGAGTCTAAAAGAGAATTGTTTTTCAGACAACAAAGGCAGAAGAAGTGAGGATGAAGAAGAAGGAAAAAGTACTATAGAGGAGTCTACATCACCACATAAAGAAATGGAATAATGGTTTTCCTTTCTTCTGAAATAACCCCAATCTCAAACCAGGTCAAATTGTGTATCTTCAAATCTCTATTAATATAATAAAAGCATGTGATCTTTGTTTTTTTATCTAATATTTCAGGTAAACTGCAAAAATCTATGGGCTATTTCTGTAACTCTAGATAATATCTCGACATTATTTAAATATACTTAGTCTTACTTGAATTAAATTAATTCCAGATTAAAATGCAAACATGCTAAGTAAAAATAACATCATTTTATTATGATTGCATGATTTGTTAATAAACTGCATGTAGTGGGCATTGCAGACATAGGTCACTGAGTAGGCTCAATTAAACCCATCACTAAATACAACAAAAGAAATAAGTTGGCAGAAGCAATAGTTACTACTTTCACTGATGCCTATGTTACAGTGCAGTTACCACAAAGAGTGGTATTTCCTATTAAGTACCTTTGGAGGGACAGCACGAACTTGATGATCAGGCTACGGCTATTCAAACATACATGATACATGAAAGGAAGTCAACTACTACAGTGGGATTGCCCAGAAAGAATATAACAAAGAAAAGTTTTAAAATTCCTTCTACCAGAAAACTCAGAATGATGTAAAATCAAGACATGAATCAATAATTTACAGTTTTAAACAATCTAATCTAAATATACTAAGTGCTTTCCTTTGTAGAAAGATTGCAGAGAAAGAAGTTTTTCATACCTGCTTCCTTTCAAAGCTGTTATGACATACCCATAGCCCTTGTACACGGAAAAAGTTAATTTTGTATTCAGTGATGTATGAAATGTGAAGAATAAATATATGAAAAAAATGAAAGACTTTTACTTCTGATGTTCAATGGAAGATTTATTCAATGCCATAAGACAAGAAAATAAAATGAGGCATAAGACTTGAAAAGGAAGAAAAACAGTTATTTGTCAGAGAAAATAAAGTTGTTTCTGTAGAAAATTAAAGAAAAGTTAAAGACATAATTAGAACTAGTAAGAGAGTTCAGCAAGACTGCAAGATGTGAAATGGAAATGAATGAATCAATAACACCATTACACAGAAAGCATTGATAAAGTAGTGAATGCAATCATAATTTAAAAAACGGTCCCATCCAAAGAATTTAAATGTTATCAAAGAATAAATCTGACAAATGAAGTTCAAGAATTGTATGAAGAAAAACACAAATGTTATTCAATATTATAGACAGCTATTATAACAACAATAGCTAAATAAATGAGGAGTTATACTACACTACAGTATAATGTATAAAGAGGGTTTGATATCAGAAAATATCAATTCTCACAAAATTTATCTTTAAACTCAAATAAAAATACAGTCATAATTCCAGCAAGGATTTCCATAACATGAAAACTTATGAAATTCACCTGAGTGAATAGTAAAGAGCATCTTGAAAAATAAGAAAAAGAAGTGAAAAATAACTTTAGTTGATATCAAAAGTTATTATAATTCTAAAGAAATTTAAAATAATGACCAGAATAAGGGGAAAGAATAGACAGACTCATGAAAACTAACAGAGTCCTTAAAGATAGTTACATAAATATATAGAAACTGGTGTAATTTAGAGGGTGCTATCAAGAAAGAGAAAAAGACTCTTGAACAAATTGCTGTCTCTATGAAAAATAAACAAATAAATTAGATTTCCTAATTCAAGCAATTGAAAAATAAATTGTGAATATATTAGAGATCTGAATGTGGAATGCAAAACAAATAATAGAAAAAAATTTAAAGAAAAATATATTTTTGGCATTGGTATTGCTCATCCTGTTTTTGTTGGTTAATTCACAAAGGGAAGAGTCAATATATAAAATTTAAAATTTCTATATAACAAAAGATACTGTGAACCACAGTATATAACCACACCCTGGATGTATTTATAAAGCACATAATTCGCAAAAGACTAGTACCCAGTGTGAACTAGTAAGAAAGGAAAAAGTACACAATTGCCTCACGATCAATAGGTTTGGTGTGGCAATTCGTTATTGTGGGTGAACATGACTGGTTCATAAAAATATGAAGATATTGGCAAATTTACTATTTATCAAGAAAATGCAAATTGAAACAATAAAGACTAAACATACATTTGATTGGCAAATTTAAAAGTTTCTTGTTATCAAGTGACTGTAGAGATGAGAGAAAACTGGAAACCTCTTACTAAAGTGAGTTGATATGTCCTGGAGATCTTTTTATTGTGATATTTATTAAAGTTAAGAACATATAAAAAACCTAAACCTCAGAAAGCACGTTGCTAGATATGTAGTCTATTAAAAAATCTTATCATGTGTAAGAATATTCACTGTTTTTAAGAGTGAAAAAATAAAACTGACAATGTAGAAACATAGAGGAATACTATATCATATGATTTACAATGTATTCAGCAAAAAATGAATGAATTAGGTATACTTTAGTTAACAAGATGAATTTTGAAGACAAAATGATGAGTAAAAAATCAGATGCAGAACTATGTACTATTTACATAATTTTAAAACACAGGTGGTAACAATATGAAACTAAGGTAGTGGCTTCTACTCAAAAGAGAGGGAGAAAAAAGAAGTATTGGAAAATAGGATGGGGTGGGGATAAATATATGGTTTAATCTTACCTATTGTGTTTCGTTTGGTAAGGTGGAAAAAGGACAATGGGCGAGAAAAACGAAGTGAAAGAAAAGGATTTGTGTTGTAGACACAAAAATGGATGTAGTATTTTCTACACTTTGAAGTATATCATTAGCTTAAAAGTATTATATGTAAACCCTGTCTTCACCATGTTCAAATACTAAGAGTGTGAAATCAATGGTACAATAAATAATAGATACATGTGGAAGTATATTTAATAACCCACAAGTCTTCAAAGGATGAGGATTTATATTGGAGGCCTGGAGAGTGGTTCAGGATCATCCAGGAAAGAGCAAGGAAAGCATAGGCTTTTCTCTAGCTTTTAAAGAAGTGAGAAAACTGAAGTTGGTGTGGAAAGAAAGTGTCCAGTGAATATTCTGGTCAAAATGTCTAGCTTGGAAAAGCGATTATAAATGAACTGACACTCATTATAAATAGGGCCTTAATTTTATTATAATTTATAAGTATTGATAAATAAAATGTGCCAGAAAATGTAACTTAGAAAATATTCAGATATAGTTGACCCTTGAACAACACAGGTTTGAACTGCATGGGTCCAATTACACATAGATTTTTTTTATATAAATACAGAACAGTAATGTTTATGCATTTTCTCTTATGATATTCTTTAAGTATTTCCTTTTTTATTAAGTCTTTTTATTTTAATATGGTATTATATTAGTTCCAGGTATACAATATAGTGAGTGATTCAACCGTTATTTATAGATTACTCAGTGCTCATCATGATAAATATACCCTTAATCTCCTTCACTTATTCCACGCATCACCCCATCCGCCTCCCTTCTGGTAACTATCTGTTTATTCTCTATAATCAAGAGTCTGTTTCTTGATTTACCTCCCTTTCTGTCTTTTTTTCCCTTTGGTCATTTGTTTTGTTTCTTAAACTCCACATGAATGAAATCATATGGAATTTGACTTTCTCTGACTGACTTATTTTGCTTAGCATTATGTTCTCTAGCTCCATCCATGTTGTTGCAAATCGCAAGATTTCATTCCTTTTTATGTCTGAATAGTATTGTTTTGTATATATACCACATATTCTTTATCTGTTCATCTCTTATAATATGCTCAATAACTTTTTTCTGATGCGTATTTAATTGTAAGAACACAGTGTGTGTATATATATATATATATATATATATTAACACACAAAATGTGTGTTAATTGACTTTTTGTGTTATTGGTAAGGCTTCTGGTCAACAGTAGGCTATGAGTAGTTAAGTGCGGGGGGAATCAAAAGCTACAGGTGGATTTTTGACTATATGGGGAAGTTGGCACCCCTTACCTACGTGCCATTCAGTGGTCAACTCTATTTTCCTCTTTACTAGAAAATTTTAAACAGTTCAAATCCTATTGCCAAGGAAACTAATATTGAAAAGTATTTGTTATTCTGTATACTGTAGAATAAATTAAAGAACTTGCTTATATGTAATTAGCATATCTCAGTATGAAAATACACTCTTCTTTGGTACTATGAATTACTATGTAGTTATTCATTTATAACTTTATATTCTGTTTGTGGCATTTTTTTTCCTTTATATTGTAACACTTTGTAACATTACAATACTTAAAAAGAAAGAAAATAAGCATCAATCCCATATTATCTATAAATTTAATAAAAGGAGATCTTTTCAGGTAAAGATCTATGTAGCTATCCTGGTGTGGGCGCTACAAATATTGCACATAGTATTATTCTGTCACTGTTCAAATTATGAGCTTCATCTCAATAAATATTTGTAAACTTTTTTATGTCCTAGTTTTAATGTATAAAGAAAAAAATTTTTCCCAAGGTTCTGAAGAAACTGGTTATTTTTAAGAATTATGTAAAATGTATTTGGTTATTAAAACCATATATTTATACAAAACTGTTCTGGTGAATGTTTAACAACCAACTTTCCAGAAAAAAATAAATGCATTTACATCTATATACCTACCTGTATCCATCCCTATATATCTATATGTACATATATGTGGTGTGTTTATTATAAATTTTACTGGTATTAAGCAATTATAAATAGCAATAAAATATACAATATTTTATATTAAATTCCATACACCCAATTGATCCTCACAGAATGCTTTCATCAATTTTTTTAAAAATTTCTGTATCCCCAACTCACCTATAGTTGGATTGATGAATGTTGGTTGATTTCATCATTTACAATAGTGAACAAGACACAAATGAAACAACAAAGACATAAGGAGAACTCAACTTTTTGTCAATGGTTAGAACAACTTGTTTGTTAAACCAAATAATAGTTTCAACTGCTGGAAGATTACTTCCTCAAATTTTTGTGTTGTTGACAAAGTAATGGCAACAGACACAAAACATTTTTAAGTTTAATCTGCATTATTAACATTTTCTCTGACACTTTCTTCAGATTAATCCATCAATAAAACAGAAACGAGCTTTGATTTGCAACATTTGTCCATTTTCATGTAAAGGTACACTCACCATGTACAGTTTAAGCCACCAACTTGACATTACTGACAGTGGAATTTAGGAGGGGAGATACCATTATGTACACAGTTTTCCCTACATACAGATAAAATAAAATAACTTTCAGAGCATAGATGATAGTAAAATGTAGAAAAATAATTAGGAGGCATGAGTTTTGAATATTTGTAATCACCTCTGTTTTTAATATAATTCATTTAATTATAACCTGATATAATTTAATTTTTAATTATGACTGTGCTTAACAATCAGTTCACAAAATTCCTGAGAATTTACCCATAGGCTTTTGGAGCTGGCATTAGTTGACTCCTATATGTGTATACACACAAACACACACAGAGAACATTGTGCTAATATAATAACATGGTCAATATTCATTGTCTCAGTTTGTCTAAAATGCTGTGTAAATAACCACCTTTTATTAGTTTTAATATATTTGCTAACTATGTTTGCAATAACTTGGACATACTAATTCATGAGAAAACTATTCATTGTCAGTTATTCGTTCTCTTCAGGTTGACATTGTCAGTTATTCGTTTTCTTCAGGTTTAATATATTTGCTAACTATGTTTGCAATAACTTGGACATACTAATTCATGAGAAAACTATTCATTGTCAGTTATTCGTTTTCTTCAGGTTGACATGGACAAGTTAGAGGAAGTAGACTTTACTTTATTGTTGAACACTGCGTTTCACCCTTGCTATCTACTTAAACCTTAGGCACAAAAGAGTGATCCCCTCTGGAATGCTGCTTCCCTACAGACATAGGTCTTCTGTCTGAAGTTTCCAATTTTCCCAGGTGAACTAAATATTCTATGAACTATTAAACATACAGTTATTTTAAAAGAGCAACAGTCATTAAGGTCATTGCACTTGAGGCTTTCATTTGAACTTCTTTTGGGTTCAAGGCAGACAAAAATCTTTTGTTTTACTTACTTTCTTCCTCAGCCCAGAGGCAACATAAGGGAGGATGAGAAAGGAAACCCCTTCTCTCTAGATTTTCGAAAACTGTAAAATCTAATGATAGAAAAGGGCTGCAGTTTGAAACATGAAAGGTCAAGGTAGCCTACTGAAAACATAGCGAATATGTAACTTCTTATGGGAATCTCCCAGGCGTGAGATTATTCTGAGATTTTCAATCTTATAGTTAAATAGCAATATATCAAAAAGATGGTGAAAATAGTTGCTTTATAAAATGTTCAGAAGTCAGTCATTTCATTCTCACAAAATGTCAGCAGCTTTATTCACAGGCCTTAAACTTAGGAAACTTGAGATAGGAGTATTTAAGAAAACATCCTTCAAAAATAAACAAACTTCCCTTCAAGATTAACTTGAAAGAAAACATTAAGTGAGTCATTTTCACAAAGCAATCATTTGCCTATTTCTAACCCCTGATAGAATTTATACAGAAACAAATTCGTGGTCAGATTCATTCATCTGCCACCAAAGAGTTACCTTGTGTAAAGTCCCAGAAGATATATAAGAAATTTGCCACAGGTTCTGAGAAGTTGAATAACAGCCTCAAGTGTCTTGAACCCTAGGTACCCATCACCAATAAGTCACTGTCATCAGCATCTGTATTAGATGTAGCTAGTGCTCTGGCCCACATCTTGGTTTCACCTCTGATTCCAGCTAAGCCTGGACATTCCTGTGCAGTTTTTAATTCACTTTTCACTGACAATGTTTTGCCTCAACTGTTGGCATCTTAGCTTTCTGCACCCAAGTCTCTTTATCTACACATGAGTAGCTTAGAAGTGGAAGGAGTATTAAAAGATGACTCTTAAAAGAACGGCAAACTTAAGTTGATTAATAATCATCTCTCCATTCTGGCTTTTGGACGGACAATTCTAAAAGATATTCTATAATCTTCTTAGCAAGGTCTCAATGGCCCATCTTTTCTTCCCTTTCTCTCTTCTTACATCTACCCTGTTGTTTGTAATTACCTTCCAAATACTACCTGGAAATAAATCATACTCTGCTTACAGAGAACTTAAGCTAAAACACAATCAAATCATCACACAGGTATTTGTTAAACCAGGTTTCTCTATAACAAAATTTCTTTTTGTATACTCCCTCTCCAACAGGGGCATAAAAAAAAAACACTCATTTTATTACTATGCTCCATTTCTCTTTTTCACTAACTACATAGACTTTAGCTGCCATTATACTGTCCTCAGTCTGCCCATTCCTCCATACATGGAGCCATCTCAAAGTGCCCTATTAAAGATACACTCATCTTTCAGAGCTTTTCTGACTACTCTCCCCATTCAAGTTTTCCAAGTCTGAGTCCTGGTCCTAGAAATGTTCTTTGTGTAGGATAGAATCTAGATAAAGTGGTAGGACAATGGGAGAGAAAACTGAACCACTGGTACAGTAATAGTGTATGTTTAGAGTTACTTTTTTTTTTAAGTTGATTTCTTTATTTTGAGAGAGTGTGCGCTTATGAGCAGGTGAGGGGCAGAGGGAGAGAGGGAGAGACAGAAAATCCCAAGGAGACTCCACACTGTCAGCACAGAGCCTGACTTGGGGCTCAAACTCATGAACCGTGAGATCATGACCTGAGCTGAGATCAAGAGTCAGACACTCAACCGACTGAGCCACCCAGGTGCCCCTTTCTGAGGGCAATGCCCCTTTCTTAACGTCAAACACAAAGCAACAATCCTCATAGTGGTAACTATAATATAAATCTAGTAAAATTTACCCAATCGTTTACTCTGGAAACTAAAATGATCCCAGAAGCAGAACTGAGATATAATATAACTGTAGAAAGCTACAAAATATTTTTTAGTGGTAATCCATTTGCTTTTCTATAGAAACACTGGCAGAATTAATTTTCTTGTGACCTAGAAGTATGTTCTCTCTCATTGATGCTTTCTTACACATGTGTTCACTTTTTGAAAAATATTGTACGTACCACTACAACCCACTGAAATATTGGCAGCTCTTTATAACTATTTTCCTTTTCCATGTATAAGGTATTGAGTCAACTCTGCATACATCATGTCACTCAAAACCCAATAAAGTAAACAGGAATATACATCTCTAATAATGTAGCATATCTCTTTGTGCAGAGAGACTGGGTTTCAACAGGAATATCTAGAAAGATCCTTATTAAATACTTATGTACAAACTTATGTACAAAACCTTATGTACAAATACTTACAAATACAAATATTTAAATACTTATGTACAAACCTGCAGATGTATGTTCAGTTTATACTCTGGGATTTTTACACAAAATCTGTTTTTTCTTCCTTAAAATTTATAAAGGCAAAGTATGAATTTTGCTTATTCCATAAGAAATAAATCTGATACACTGACAATTACACACAGGATATTCACCGCTAGAGGATACACACCATTTGCTACAGATTTAATGGCTAAACATCTCACATATATACTCAGAGGCATACATGTATTTTACTCTTACATTTACTTTCCAATAGAAAATCAGAGAAGAAAAAAATGGAAAACCAAAATAAAAAAGGAATGTTTGTCTTCTACTCTTTCAGTAAGATAATTTACACAAAGGTAGTAAAAAATGATATAGTACATTGCTTCAGTAAGGAATCAGCAGAAATCATAATGATAAAAGTTATCTTGATTTTTTATTCTTGATATAGACAGGCAAAATAAATATTTTCTAAACATATTTTTCTATTTATTCTATGTTTATATTGATGTGTATGGGTACATGTTTTTCTTGTTTATCCAAGTCAGTGCTTTTTTATTTTGGACTGTAGTGAACATGTGCTGCTAAGGAAGAAATCTTTTGGGGGCACCCGGGTGGCTCAGTCAGTTAAGCATTCACCTCTTGATTTTGGCTCAGGTCATAATCTCGTGGTTTGTGAGTTCAAGCCCCACATCAGGCACTGCACTGACAGTGCAGAAACTACCTGAGATACTCATTCTCTCCTTCTTTCTCTCTTTCTCTCTGTCTCTCTCTCTCTCTCCCCATCTCTCCCTCTCCATCTCTATCTCTCCCTCTTCATCTCTCTCTCCATCTCTCTCAAAATAAATCAATAAATTAGAAAAAAAAAGATCTTTTGCTTGGACCAAAGACAGAAGTCAATTTTCCCCAAAAAGGAGCAACCCAAAATGTATCCCACCATCTTGCATATGTGGAAAATATTAACAAGGGGAGAGATGAGGGGAAAAAAGGCACAGTAACCAGAAACAATGTCTTTCAACAGTTAATAAATACTCATATAAGATGTGGACATTAAGATGTAGACAGATAATAAAAAATTACCTAATTTGAATAATTATGTTTCATAAGAGGATTAACAAAGATGGGAAGAGGCACTCAGGGGAGGGAGAGAGAGAAAGAGAGGAAGAGGGAGAGAGACAAAGAGAGGCACACTTAGACTGAACAAAAATAGAGAATTCTGAAATCCATACTAAGCAAGGCCTGCTGGCTTTCCAAAACCATTGCAGTACCCTCCTAACTGGTGTCACTGATTTATCACTTATCCCCCTAAGGTCTTTTATTTTCATCACAGGCAGAAAAATCTATTTAAAACATAAATATTTTAAAGAAAAACTTGCTAACTGATATGGCAGACTAACCCTTGCCAATAGGTATAACGTCCAAAATAATAAAAGTTTTATAAAGAATTATTTATAAATATTATAAATTATAATTCTATATTATAAATATATAAATATTATGTTATTTATCATTAATGTCACAGTGCAAACTGGTTTTGAAAATATATAGGTTGAATTCTTCACACGGTCATTTAAGGACTCGAGTTCTGTATTTCATTTGCTACATTTCAGTTACAGGGCTATATCACAATGCAGGGGAAGCTGAATATTGGTAAGTGTTCTGATCCCATGTTCTCTTTGATGTCCTGGGATAATATTTCTGGTTCTATGTACCCATTCCCATAACTTCTGCATGCCTGGCACCTGCAGCCTTTTCCAGGAGACTATCTTGAGCAGTAGAATCTGTCTTGCCCAGAGGCACTGATAAGTCTGCTGAGGGCTGCCCACAGCCAACAACTGACTAGTGTAGACACATAAAAGCCCAGTTCTCTTACCTCAAGGTGGTACAATTCGGTGAAGGTAACTTATACTCCAGAACACCCAGAGGAATTTGTTGAGGTGAGGATTTCACTTGAGATTGCATTCATATTTAGCTTTTTTACTTTCCCCTCCCTCATCAATTTCTTTACAAATCACTGGCACATCAATCTGCAGCTCGGAGGAATGCAACCTAAGACCTTTCCCTTTGTTCACTCTGCTCCAGGCATGCTAATGTCCATGCTTCTTGCCAGCAGGCCTCAGTGTCAGAGACTTGTAGCTGCTTTTCTTTCTGCCGTTAATGCTGTTTTCCCACATGTTAACACAGTTTGCTTTTTTACTTCCTTCAGGTCTTTGCTCAAATATCACCTAATTAGGGAAGTCTTTCATGACCATCCCATATCCTTAGCCCTTCTCAGAACATACAAGATCTTTCCCCCTTACCATCTTATTCTCCCCAGCATTCACCTTCATCTGACATATACTGATGTATGCTTGCTAATTGATTGTATTCCATGCTAGGATATAGATCTCATGTTGGAATACCAACTTTGTATCCATCCCCCAACTATATGCCAGCACCTAGTGTAGTACCTAGGTCCATAGTAGACATTCAGCACATATTTTCAAATGAAGTGTACAAATGAATGAATGACTATGCAAATGACTTAACTACAAAATATGCAGTATAGAATTTCCATTCTATAATTAAGCTGTCTTGCCTTTCTCATGCCCCAAATTAAAGAAATCTTGTAAGAATGATTACTGATAAATATCTAGACTAGTTGTGCCTCAACAGTAACAGTCTATTGCCGAAATGATCATCATCCTCACTTTAGGCAGATATGGTAAGCAGTACAGATTGTAGGATATTGTCTTAGCCAAGCTTAGATGGGACATGTATGGAATGCGCTATACAACAATATATGGAATCAAAAGTTCTGATGATATAATGATCAACATATGCTTACTCTGTTAAAGCTGCCAATAACTCGAACACATTTACTGAGGACAAAAAATATGCTGTAGAGGCCTTCTCATAGTTTTGTGCTGTTAGAGAATAGAAAGCTATGTGACATAAAAACTTTCAAAATTAAATTCTTCTACAATAAATGAAAGAAAGTAAAAGTCTCCTAATAGTTTTTCAGGAATGAGCAAGCTTGGAAAGGAATGAGCTGTAAAGATAATGCTGAGGTGGTAAACACACTAATAAATTAAAAGAGAAAAAGAATCAAGCATTGAAATCAAGAGTGAATTTTAAAGGTAACTTAATCAGAACATCAGGAAAGGCAGTCGGAGACAGGAGGCTGCTTGAGAGAGGTCTGAAGCCAGACTTCAGTGCTGGGTACATAAGATCTTTCCCTCTCTGTCTTTTGTTTTGTTTTGTTTTGTTCTGAAGAGACAGACATCCTCTGTTACTGGTTTGGCTGGCTCTTAAGATCATCGATAACTACATGGAAACTTGTAGTGAAGTTGAGTCAAGTCCTTTCTAGATGACACATAGTGAGATGGAGTCAGGCTCTCTGTCCATTATTATCCACAATGTGAGCAACTAAGTTTTAATCTGAACAAGGGACTTATGACTGAAAGTATATCACTATATTGGCCTATTATATTGACTTTCTGATAATGTTCTCAAGCCAGTTGAGTAAGAGAGAGAAAATGCCAGTGGGTACAAATTGTGGCATCAATTCTCTGCCAGACTGATCAATTGGATTTATATATTACCTCCAGCTACATTCTTAAAATCTATAGTTTTACTTTCTCTTCAGTGCATACCTCACCGCTTAAATAATTGCAGATTCAAATACATTTTAAAAGGATTGAACAGGGTTTAAATTAAAAATGTGTGAACATTGTTGTTTTAACCACTCTTAATTATTTACTAATTTAACTCAATACATTCACCTTCTCGCACCCGACCACACTTCCCTAAGGATAAAGATTCCACAGAGCTTCCGTGTTCATCCTTCAAATGATTTGGAACTGTTTTAATCAATACAAGAAATATAATATGTATATATAGATTTTTAGAACCATTAAACTGGATCATTAAAAAATATCAGGAGTTCTGAATTACAAATCCTCTGCCCTCAGTCCTAACAACCTCCCTTTTACAATTATAAGATTTTAAAATCCATTCATTAGACATCAATGTTGTATAAAGAGAATGAAAAATACATCTGCTCAAAAAGTCTTCTAGCAGAATAGAGAATACCAAAGTCTTTTATGCATGAAATCTTTGTACAAAATTGCAAAGCTCAAACAGTAACCCCAAAACATAATAGCACTTGTAGGAAATTTAACATATATTAGGAAATTCATCAAAAATAAATAATACAGAGACTAATCTATCTCATAATTTTCTCTACATTTTGGATATGAAGAAAAATTACTTAAGCAATCTTTCACTAGAAACATTTAAGAAATGAGCAGTTTCCTGGAAAGCAGTGTGGAGGTTCCTCAGAAAATTAAAAATAGACCTACCCTATGACCCAGCAATAGCACTGCTAGGAATTTATCCAAGGGATACAGGAGCACTGATGCATAGGGCCACTTGTTCCCCAATGTTCATAGCAGCACTCTCAACAATAGCCAAATTATGGAAAGAGCCTAAATGTCCATCAACTGATGAATGGATAAAGAAATTGTGGTTTATATACACAATGGAATATTATGTGGCAATGAGAAAAAATGAAATATGGCCTTTTGTAGCAACGTGGATGGAACTGGAGAGTGTGATGCTAAGTGAAATAAGCCATACAGAGAAAGACAGATACCATATGGTTTCACTCTTATGTGGATCCTGAGAAACTTAACAGGAACCCATGGGGGAGGGGAAGGAAAAAAAAAAAAAAAGAGGTTAGAATGGGAGAGAGCCAAAGCATAAGAGACTGTTAAAAGCTGACAACAAACTGAGGGTTGATGGGGGGTGGGAGGGAGGAGAGGGTGGGTGATGGGTATTGAGGAGGGCACCTTTTGGGATGAGCACTGGGTGTTGTATGGAAACCAATTTGTCAATAAATTTCAGAAAAAAAAAAGAAAAAATAATAAAATAAAATAAAAAATAAAAAAAAAAAAAAAGAAATGAGCAGTTTCAAATTGCTTCAAATGCTGAGTTTTGGTACCTTCTTATGTCATAATTTAAATGCATGTTGCTTAGAATTATAATACTAATGAAGTATATATACTGAATATTTATGATTTACTAGGCAATATGCTAACTCATTAACATGCATTAATTTAATTTGTTTTCACAAACACCCAGTAAGTTAAGAGTAATTATCTCCATTTTACAGATCTAGAAACATAGACCTAAACAGGTTAAATAGATTTATGAGCCAGAGACTGAGCTAACACGGAAGGCTATTCTCTCCAATAAACAGAAATATTGGAAAAAATAAAGCAAAAGCTATTTAAATAAGTAACCAACCACAAAAGAAAGGTAAATCCCAAATTTTCAGAAACTGAACTCAAAATCTTAATAATGTAGTGACTCAAAGCTGAAGTCAAAATGGTTCAGTGGAGTACTAGAGCCAGATATAGACCTGAGAGGTTTTTTTTGTTTTTTTTTTTTTTTTTAATTTTTTTTTCAACGTTTTTATTTATTTTTGGGACAGAGAGAGACAGAGCATGAACGGGGGAGGGGCAGAGAGAGAGGGAGACACAGAATCGGAAACAGGCTCCAGGCTCTGAGCCATCAGCCCAGAGCCCGACGCCGGGCTCGAACTCACGGACCGCGAGATCGTGACCTGGCTGAGGTCGGACGCTTAACCGACTGCGCCACCCAGGCGCCCCTGAGAGGTTTATTCCAAATGTCTAATAAACTATAGGAGCTTCAATTTAGTTATATCAAGCAGGTAGTTATGAAAAACTACCATATCCATGAGACAAAAACTAGAACAATTAAAAATACCTTTCAACTTCTTGTCGCCATAAGAATATAAACAGACATGAGAAAAAATAGAGAATCCTCATGGTTTGTCTATATATCCTTCTGTGGGATCCAAATTCACAATAGACATATACTGCCCAGACACAAAACAAAACGAAATGTGAAACCTCCCAGGACAGATGCTTCCTAACCCAAGACACAACTTCCCTAACCAACCCCCCCCAAAAAAACCCTGAACTTTCACAGGTTTAACTCATAAAAATAAACAAAGAAAAGAAACATTATCAGAGAAAGTAAGATGATAAAGGAACCGTATCTCACATCAAGAAACAGAAATAATGGAAAAATCCTAATGGCCATAAAAATGAGGGTGGTTATTATGGACTGAATGTTTGTGTCACTTAAAAATTCATGTGTTGAAGCCCTAACTTTCAATATTATGATATTTGGAAATGGGACCTTGGGGAGGTAATTAAGTTTAAATAAGGTCATAAGGATGAGAACCCATGAAGGGATTAGTGTCCTAGTAAGAGAAGAAAGACCAGGGTGTCCTCTCCCCTCCCACATGAGAACACAAAAGGATGGTGGTTGTCTGAAAGCCAGGAAGTGGCCTTTCACCCAGAGCCCTCATCTTGGACTTTCCAGCCTCCAAAACTGTGAGAAATAGTATTGGTTATCAGGCTACCCAGTCTACGGTTTTTGTCATAATGGCCTGAGCTAAGACAATGATTAGTATATTCATAGAAATTTTTTTAAATTGGAAATTATGAGTGAAAGATAGGACAATGTCAAATCAGAATACAATGGTTTGAAAAAGTACCAAATTTTTTTTCTGTAAAAATCTAAAGACATATTTTATTAGTCTCCGTGGGCTATCATAACAAAATTCCACAGACTAGGAGGCTTAAACATCAAAAAAAAATGTTTTCTCACAGCTCTAGAAGTTGGAAGTCCAAGATTAAGGTGTCAGTAGGGTTGATTTCTGGGGAAATTTCTCTCCCCAAATTGCTAACAGAGCCTTGTTACTATGTTCTCACATGGCCTTTTCTCTGTGTGTACACATGAAGATAGGTGCTTTGGTTTCTCTTGTTCTTCTTAAAAGGACACGAGTCACATCAGATAAAGGCTCCACCCTCATCACCTCATTTAACCTTAATTACCTCCTTAAAGGCCATATCTCCAAATATAGTGGCATTGGAGGTTAAGGCTTCAGTGTATGAATTTTGGAGAAACACTATTCAGTTCAGAACAGGTTTTTTTTTTTTTTTTAATGTTTATTTATTTTTGACAGAGAGAGAGAAAGAAAGAGACAGAGCATGAGGAGGGGAGGGGCAGAGAGAGGGAGCAGAATCCAGGCAGGCTCCAGGCTCTGAGCCTTCAGCACAGAGCCTGACGCAGGGCTTGAACCCACAAGCTGTGAGATCATGACCTGAGCTGAAGTCAGACACTTAACCAGCTGAGCCACCCAGACGCCCTTCAGTTGATAACAGTTCTTAAAATTAAAAACAAACATATTCAAAGGATTTATGACTTAAAAGATAAATCTGAATAAGTCATCAACAGTACATCACAAGAGGATAAGACATAGACAATATGAAAAGAAGTTGCTAAAAGATAGGAAATTAACTTTTAAGATTTTGTTTCCTTTTAGTGTAATACACTTTCACTGTTGTGTAGACAATTTTTTTCAAGAGTATCTTTACCACAATGTCTCCAGTAATCCTTATGAAAATATATTGGTAAAATTATGTCTTCCATGTCCTTTATCTGACAGCCAAGTGAAGAAATGTCTTTGAGTTAACAGGAAAATTTGGAGAGCTCCATGAAGAGCCATGTCTTAGTGGTAGAACTAGAGTAAATACTATTATAAACATAAGCTAATACTGCTTAAAAACAAATATCTAAAGGAGTAAGTTGGCCAAAAAAGTAACTTAACTCTTTTCTAAAGCAAACTTCAATATTCTTGAAAGGAAGACAATAAAATCTGAATATAACATTTATGATATACAATATCCAGTTGAAAATGAGAATGAGAAAAGATTCTGGGAGGATGGTGGAGTAGAAAGCACCAGGAAAATAATACTAGTAAAAACTTTAATCTCTACAAAAAAACCGAATATTAGAAATGTTAAAGATGGGATGAATATAGCATATTTTAATTCACTTAAAAAGTATTTGTAATATAATTAAATATTTATTTATTGTTTATAAAGTAAACAAAAATACAACAGAGATACAGCAAATTAGTCAATAGAGACAAAAGATATACTTAAAAATAATAAAAATCTACAGGAAGTAATAAAAAAGCAAAAAAAAGGGTACAAAAATAGATATAATGAATAGTTAATAAGATGAAATACTGAAATGAAAAGTATTGATAATTACATTAAAGGTCTAGATATGTAAATTAAAGGACAAATATTGGACTGAATAAAGTCAAGATCTAATATACTGTCTACAAGAAACTTTGCATATTAAGGATATGAGTAGGTTAAAAGAATGGAAAATATTCTACTATGTAACTCTTACTCTTAAGAAAGCAGAAATGATTATATTAATATCAAAATATACTTGAAGGAAAGGGATACTGTAAGGGATAAGAAAAACATTTTGTAATGATAAAACGTCAATGCTTTAAAAGATAGAACAGTTCTAAACATATATACACCCAACAGGTGAGCTTTAAAACAAAAACAAAAACAAAAAAAGAAAAAAAACAGAGAAATGAAAGGAGAAATAGAGAAATCCACAATTTGAGTGGGAGATTTGAAACATTTCTCTCTTAGGAATTAATATAAGAGAGTAGAAAGAAAATCAGTAAGGTTGTAGAAACCCTGAACAACACTATCACATAATCTAATAGATACATAAAGAATACTACAAGGGCACCCGGGTGGCTCAACAGGTTACTCCTCCAATTTTTGATTCTCACTCAGGTCATGATCTCATGGTTCATGAAATTGAGTCCTGAGTAGGGCTCTGTGCTGACAGTGTGGAGTCTGCTTGGCATTCTCTCTGTCCCTCCCCCCACTCATGAGTGCACACTTTCTCTCTCTCTCAAAATAAATAAACTTTTAAAAAAATCTAAAATTTTAAAAAAGAATACATGTATAAGGAGTTGAATACACATTTTTTTCAAATGCACAGGATATATTCACTAAAACAGAGTATAAAATAGGCCGTAAAACAAGTCTCAAACAACTTAGAAAAACTGAAACACTCTAGGGTGTATTTACTGACCACAATAGAGTTAAATGAGAAAACAATAAGAACATATGTAGAAAATAACAAATTTATGGACATTTCACAATATACACAATCTAAATAATCCATGGTGAAAGAAGAAATCACAAGGGAAAGTAAAAAATATTTTGTATTAAGTGATAAAGAAAACATAGACACAACTTTAGACATAGGATGTGGCTAAAGCAAGATTAGGAGAAATTCATGGCTTTGATTTGGTATGTGAGAGAACTTAAAAAGCTTTAAAAAAATCAATGAATTTTCTACCAAATATTTAATATTCTTTTTTTAAAATATTTATTTATTTTTGATAAAGAGAAAGAGAGACAGAGCACAAGCAGGGGAGGGGCAGAGAGAGAGAGAGAGAGAGAGAGAGACAGACAGACTGACAGACAGAATCTGAAGCAGGCTCCAGGCTCAGAGCTGTCAGCACAGAGTCTGACGTGGGGCTCAAACTCAGAAACCATGAGATTGTGACCTAAGCTGAGGTCGGAAGCTTAACTGACTGAGCCACCCAGGTGCCCCTCTACCAAATATTTAAAGAATAAATAATACCAGTTCTACACAAACTCTTTCAGACAGAAAAAAATATTTCCCAATTAATTCTATAAGGCCATGATTACCCTGACACCAAAATCAGACAATACTATAATAAAACAAAAACAAAATGCATAGCAATATCCCTCATAAACCTCACTGCAAAATAATGCTTAACCAACTCTTAACAAATTAAACTCAATGTATGAAAAGGATACTACAAGTGAAGAATTATAAATGCATAGTTGTATAACATTCAAAAATGAATATAATTCACCATATTAAAAGACTAAAAAATTATAATTATGTGATCATCTTGATAAACATAGCAAAAGCATTTGGCAAAATCCAGCAGACATGCCTCATAAAAACTCAACAAATTCAGAATAAAAAGGAAATTTTTAAAAGGTCATTTAAGGAAAAAAAAAAAAACTACAGCTAACATCATACTTTATGGTGAAATACCAATGCTTTTCCCCTAAGATGAGTAACAAAGAAAAAATGCTCACTTGAAGCATTTATATCCAACTCAATGTCAAAAACTGAAGGGTCTGAGATTTTACCCTACTTGAAAGCTAACAAGCTTTCAGAATTTTATGAATGAAGGCAGAAATCATGAGACTCCTGGATCAGAGACAAAGAACTTTAGTTCTCAAAGCAGAACAAGCAGCATGAGTTTCCTATTCACATCAATTCCCCATGACCCCCCAATCCCATGCAGCCAAATGCAGGGGTAGTAAAGGTGAATGTTGCATATACAATGGATTTGCATCATAGCTAACGAACCCCAAGATTAAGATTTCTAATATTTTATAAGAAGCTATAACCAACCTGACAAACAGTTGCTCCAAAGAGAGATTATCTCTACTGTACTGGATATCTCTCTTGTATTTCCCACTAAAGTAAGCGTATCTGCTCTGCTCTGGAGGGAGATACTATCTTTCGCGACAATTCACTATACAGGCATCGTTGAAAAGAACGAAGGCTATCAGTGCCTCTATGCACAAAAGGTACAGAAACATGAGAGATGTGTGGAGAATTGTTTACCAATCATATTCAGCCATCAATTCTACATCAGCTTAGCTTCTGAAAAATTTCCCCAGGAGATGGGCCAAAACTACTTAGTGTATTTGTTTCATCTAATTAAGGCTACTTCAAACAGACTACAAGCAATGGGATGAGGATGAGTATTGCAGTACAATCCTAGGATCCTGAACCCAACCTCTATTCCATAAAATTTCAGTGTCTACCTTGGAAAGGTAGATGGCTTTCTACTACGTTTCTTTATTGACCTTTCCACTCGGTTTAAGGCATTAATCCAAGTTTAGTACGATGTATGAGGGATTGCATAGATTTCGCCTTGGCCTGAAAGCAGGAGACCTAGGAACGTTCTGTAGTCTACAACTCTTGCTAGTAAGTATGATCTACATGCCTTCCACAATCAAGGTGCTATCATCAGTCACTTCAACTAAAATCAGAGACAAACTTTATACCATCTTTTTTTTTAATGTTTATTTTTTGAGAGAGAGACAGGAGTGTGAACAGGGGAGGTGGAGAAAGAGAGGGAGACACAGAATCTGAAGCAGTCTCCAGGCTCTGGGCTGTTAGCACAGAGCCCAATGTAGGGCTCGAACACATGGATTGAGAGATCATGACCTGAACCAAAGTCGGATGCTTAACCGACTGAGTCACCCAGGCACTGCCATCTATTCTAATTCTATGCCTCCTGTTAGTGGTAGGGAAAACTCCCCAGAAGATATTCATAAATAAAGCCTTTGTAGTTATCGTCTGAGAAACTCCTCCCAACCTCAATCCTATCTCAAGTAAATAAGGCTGACCCAGTTTTGGAGAGAGCTCCATATTCATCTGAAAGCTATATGATTTACTAGTGGTGATTTCTTAAACACCTGAAGCTATTTTATAACCATTCCTAGGGTTAATCACTGTATTTTCACATGAAAGCAAGTTCATGCCTAGATACTAAGTAAAAGACATTAATCCCAGGGACACAAGAAAATATTATTGGGGCCCTTCAAAGTGAGACTCATAAGAGCTGGAAGGCACAGCTTGACCCTACTTCTGATATGGCCGGCTGGCTGGCTGGTAAGTCTTAAAATTATCAATTTAGTTCAAATAATTGTCTGGTCATAGTCTTTGAAGGCTGGACAGAGAGGAAGTCAGTCTAATCCATCCTGTTTATCTATACCACCAGCCAGGTAGCTTTTATCTCCTCAAAAAGAGACTTCAGTGTAGACAAGGAAAATACCCATAAATATGTATTGGTATTTTCCTACAATTTAGGGAAGTTGTGGGAGTGAGACCATTTCTCTTGTTTCCAACAGATTCCTCAGTAAGTTTAACGGGAATGTTGATCTGGTTTTAGTCAAAGCTTTCTGGTGATGAATAGCAACCCAATAAATCAGTTAAATTTAAGCTTGTCACAGCTGGGGTGCTACCCAAGGTGATTTTCCTTCATGAGTAAGGCTGCAGGATGATTCTAAATGACTAAGATCAGAAATGCCAGTCTCACTTCACTAGGTGCCTGGTTGGCACATCTCTTCAAAATCTTTTTCTTTTCTTGTTTTTCTTTTCTTTCTTTATTTTTCTGCTGCGATAAAGGCTCCCAGGTGTCTCTTACTGGAAGATACCGTGGCCAGTCCACCCAATCTAGCCCTGGTAAGGTGGTCCAGATTCCTCCAGCTCTGCCTTCAGGGGAAATACGTCCACTTATGTAGATTAAGGTTTGGAATCAAGCGGATGCCAGGTACCCCATAGCCCCAGTGCCTCTTTCCACATTGTCATGCTCCAAGTCCCTGGTCATGGTTATCCTGACCTGAACTGCCTGCACATGCATAGTCTGCCCTCTGTAGCCAGCTTTTGGCTTCGGGGCCCTCCAGACTTCTGGAGCACAGGTGGGAACCCAACCACTTGAATACAGCCCACCACCAGAAAATCTTTGTGAGGTGGCACCTTCAAACTGTGGGCAGTCAGTCTCTATTTGGAATGGTCCCAGTCTTGAGGTCCTGAATGATGCCCAGGTCAATCATATGACCTGCCTATGGAAGGCAGTCAAGATTCCTCCAGCTCTGCCTTCAGCAGGTAAGGTAGGTTAAGGTTTAGAATTAGGCAGACACCGGACACCTGGGTGGTTCAGTAAGGTTGAGAGTCCAACTTCAGCTCAGGGCATGATCTCTGGGTCTGTGAGTTCGAGCCCTCTCGCACACCTGTTCTGTGCTGCAGCTCGGCGCCTGAACCCTGCTTCAGATTCCGTGTCTCCCTCCCTCTCTGCCCCCCTCTCAAAAATAAAAAAAATAAATAAATAAAATAAAAAAAGGAATTAGGCAGACACCACGTACTTCCAATAACATGCTCTTGTGATTCAGGCTCTAGCCATGCTTGGCCTGTCCCAGGTCCCTAGCGACACTAAACTGACAACCGGGGCATGCGCACTTTGCATTCATAAGCCACCCTCGGGCAGCCAGGTCCTTCATGCCGGTGGAGCAACAGCCCATCCATCCACCAGCGTAGCCCCCAGGATGGAGGCAGCCCACCCCCTGGACATCACTGTGACGCTTTGCTGAAATGGGTGATAGTGCCCACATGAACTTACTGTCTGCCGGGGTCCCAGGCTTCTGCAGCAATCAAGGCTACCAGGTGTCTCTTACTTGAAGATGCGGCAGCCAGTCCACATAACCCAGACCTGGCAAGGCAGCCCAGACTTCAGGAGAAATGTGTGCATACTTGTAGGTTAGGGTTTGGAATCGGGCAGATGCCTTTTAACTCCAGGAGCCTGCTCCTCAGACGCGGCTTCTCCAGAGGCTCCGCTTTTCACGTCCTCGGTTACCCTGATCTGCGCTGCGTGCACAGTGCGCATGCACAGCGCGCTCTCGTAAACTGGCTCCCGGCAGACTCCGCCCTCCAAGCCAGTGGAATATGTGTCAGACCCCAACCGCCTGCAGAGTTTCCAGCGTGAAGGGAGCTCCCCTTCTAAGGTAATATGTGAAGTAAGGTAATATGTGCAGTATTCAGCCCCCATGGATTAGTTGCCTCCTGGGGTCCTGGGCTTCACAAAGACCCAGAATTCCCAGATGTCTCTTAATGCAGGGATACCCGGTCCTGCCACCCTGACCCCTCCTCACAAGAGAGTTGAAAACCCTCCAGCTCTGCATTCGGCAGGAATGTTCCACAAAGGCATGTAGGCACTGCAACTTTAGGCTGTCGTTTTGGACCCGCAAAGGCCCTCTCCTATGACCCAGTCTCTTCAGACATTTGCCCTGGTCGAGGTCCTTGCAAGCTTCTGGTGAATCTCATTTGCATACAGGCATACCTAATATTAGTGAGCTTGTTTATTGCGCTTCACAGACACCTCAATATTTTATAAATTAAGTTTGTGGCAGTCCTGCATTAAGCAAGTCAGTTGGCACCATTTTTCCAACGGCATTTGCTCACTTCATGTCTCCGTGTCACATTTCGTAATTCTTGGAATATTTTAAACTTTTTCATTATGATATTCGTTATGGTGATCAGTGATTATGACTGACTGAAAGCTCAGATGATAGCAATTTTTTGTCAATAACATGCTTTTTAATTAAGGTATGTACATTGTGGGGTGTTTTTTTTTTTTTTTTAGACAAGGTTTGGCACACTTAATAGACTACAAAACACTGTAAACGTAAATTTTACACTGGGAAACTGAAAAATTGACTCGCTTTATTGTATTCTTCACTTTATTGTGGTAGTCTGGAATTGAACCAACAATATCTCCAAGATATGCTTGTTATTTAGTGTTGTATTTTCCTAATCATCTCCTACTTACACCCAGAATTTTCTTCCGAAAAGATCTGATGCACGAATGAGAAGAGCATTTTTATAAAACTTGCAGAGACCCATTACATCGCTGACTTCAGCCCACAAGAGCCACTGTGGGACCCAGTAAGCAGTTCTCAACCACATGGTCATCATCCTTATAATTTAGGATTCTGTCAATACAATAAGAGAACCAACTTAGCTGAACCAGAATTATATTTGAACCCCCCACACTCCCTTTTGGAACATATACTAACTAGGCTGGCCTGGAAAGAAAGCTGCATCATTTCCAGCACAGATCAGAGTAGAATTCCTACTTTTAAAACTAAATACATAAAACTTTCTATTTTGTCTTGATTTTTACACAGCAAGCAACCGCTTGGAGATGATCCATTTTTGGAAACATCCACATTCAGTGACCCAACTGCATTGCTAAAATACGTGAACCAGTAAAAGGTAAGGGAGGTAGAGTTTTTCCATAACCATTCTTAATCAGATTAAGGTGTTTTCTTTCTGTTCCCATATTCCTTATTCACTGGGAGTTTTTTTCTTCTTCTTCTTCTTTTTCTTTGTATTACTAACCAAGAATGGGTAGAGAAGGTTGTTACGTGCTTTGTTTGCATTTAAAAAATGTTCTTACAGTTGTTTTTTTTTGTATTAATATGATGCATCACATTGATTTCTTGAACTAAAGCAAACTTGCATTACCAGAGTAGATATTACATATTCTCTTCATATATATATATATATATATATATATATGTTTATATATATATACACATACATATATGTACATATATATACATACATATATGTATGTGTATATATATATACATTTAAGCAATACGTTAAATTTGTTTAAATTTGCTAATTTTTTTATTTTTTTATTAAAATTTTTTTTTTAATTTTTTTTTCAACGTCTATTTACTTTTGGGACAGAGAGAGACAGAGCATGAACGGGGGAGGGGCAGAGAGAGAGGGAGACACAGAATCGGAAACAGGCTCCAGGCTCTGAGCCATCAGCCCAGAGCCCGACGCGGGGCTCGAACTCACGGACCGCGAGATCGTGACCTGGCTGAAGTCGGACGCTTAACCGACTGCGCCACCCAGGCGCCCCAAAATTTGCTAATTTTTAATATAATTTTTGCATGTATGGTTGTGAGGGATTCTTATATATTTTTATTATAAAGTATCTGTCTAATTTTGTTATGAGGATAATACTGGCCTTACAGAAAAAGTAATTGAAGGGTTTCTTCCTCTTCTGTTTTTCTGGAAGTGTTGGCATTGAGTTGGTAATAATTCTTTCTTAAATGTTTGAGGGAATTTACCAGTTAATCCATCTAGAATTTTCTTTGTAGGAAAATATTTATAATTTCATTTTTTTTAATTGGAAAGGGTTTTTAAAGTTTTTAAAATTTTTCTTTGGTCACTTTTGGTAATTTGTGTCTTTAAGGGAGTTTGTCCCTTTCATCCTAGCTGTTGAATTTATTGAACTAAAGTTGGTCTTAATATTTCCTTGTTTTGATTTTAATATCAGTAGAGTCTGTGGATGCCTGGGTGGTTCAGCTGGTTAAGTGTCCAGCTCTTGGTTTTAGCTCAGGTCATGATCTCACAGTTCATGGGATCAAGCCCCACATTGGGCTCTGTGCTGTATAATATATATACATATATTAGTAGAATCTGTAGTGATGGCCATTCTTTTTTTCCTGATGTTGGTAATTTGTTGTTTTTTTTCTCTTTTACTCTTGACTAATCTACCTAGAAACTTACGAATTTTCTTGATTTTTTTTCCAAAGAACCTATTTTTGGATTCACTGATTTCCTCTTTATTTTGGTTTAATCTTCTATATTAATTGAGTTTTGTTCTTTATTATTTTCTTCTGAATAATTTGGACTTTTTCTGATTTCTTTAGAAGTCTTAATAATTTAAATCTCCCTCTCACCTGCCCCAATATAAGGCCATGTTTTGCCCTCCTGGCACTCCTTTAGCCATGTCCCAAATTCTTGTGCATTGTATTTTTATTATTATTGTGTTCACATATTTTTAAATCCTCATATTAATTCTTTCTTGACTGTGGGATTATTTACAAGTATGCTCTTCAGTTTCAAAATATTTGGGTTTTATACTTATATTATTGTTATTGATTTCTAACTTAATTCCAGTATTTCTGGTAGTTGCTTTTATATTATATTCTAATTTCACAGTTCTCTGCAGGTTAGTCATCTGATAATGACTTCTGTTATTACTTTAAATGGAAATCAGGAGGGAGGTTTTGAAAGAAAATATTTGTCTAGATAATGAAAATCAAAAGTCAAAATATGAAAAGTTTCTAATATGGAAATGTTAATATAAAATTATTTATTTGGTTTTTACATTATCAACCTATGGCCACCAATCCAAAGACACAAAATAGTAAAAGTTATATTGACCTTTGGTATCTGTCTTGAAGGTACTGTAAATTTATTATGGGGAGTTTTCTAGAAATTAATAGAAAAGTCGAGAGGGATCAAAACAGTCCTAAAAATTAGAAAATATGTCTACCTCTTGTTTTATATTCCAAATCACAGCTTGCAAATCAAATACTGCTATAGTATCATTTGAAATACACTTGGTGGTAAATAGGAATGATACATATACTTTATGTAAACATTTCTTCTAGTTAGGTTGTACTTTTTTACCAGTGGTAGGGTGCACTTGCACCAGATCTTGGGAAAAACTTCTTTGGTAATCATATTTTCTAATTTCTGCAACCAAGTAAAACTGGCTTGGAATCAAAAACTTTAAAAAAAAAAGTGAGAGATTTTATGTTTTCTTACTTGTTTCATTTTCACTGTCTTCATTCCATTACTTGTTTTATAGGATAAGCTTATGTAATTTAAATCACAGTAAAATATTAAGGTAAAAGAGCCCATATATTATAATTTGAATATTATCTGCATCAATTTCAATTTCTGTCACTGTCAATTTGTGCTTTTTTAAAATTTTCTCTTTTTTTGTTTTAGTAAGTACAGTCTGATGAATGCGACTTATTCTTACTTTTTTGATGATTTTAGAACTTTGTATACTTGAGAAAGTATTATAAACAGAAATTCTCACATTACTTTCTGTGTAATTATAAAAATAAAAGGCATACTGGATATTTATATTTTATAAAAAATGAAAACTTTTAAAGATTTTGTTGCTATTACTGACTTCTCTCTTTTAACATAAAACAGACAAAATTTTGTTTATCAATAGGTATTGGTAGGTCAGTGATCCTTAACCGGGAATGATTTTGCTCTCCAGGGGATATTTGGCAATGTGTGGAGATAGTTTAGGTGTGATAACTGGGGAAGTACTACTGGCATCTAGTGGTTAGAGACCAGGATACTACTAAACATCCTATAAGGTGCAGGACAGCCCCCTACAACAGATTAACAAATGTGAACAGTACTGAGGTTGAGAAGCATTTTGTTAGATGAATTCTGGCTATTATTAACTCCAAGATAATATAATATGATGATTCAAAAATTATTTGTGTAAAATGCCCCTCCTGGTTCATATGGGGTAATAAAATTATTGGAAAACTAAATTATTTTTCAAGTTTTAATAACGAGTTATTAAAGTATTGATAAAATTAGACTTATTCAGGGGCGCCTGGGTGGCTCAGTCGGTTAAGCGTCCGACTTCGGCTCAGGTCGTGATCTCGCGGTCCGTGAGTTCGAGCCCCGCGTCGGGCTCTGGGCTGATGGCTCAGAGCCTGGAGCCTGTTTCAGATTCTGTGTCTCCCTCTCTCTCTGCCCCTCCCCTATTCATGCTCTGTCTCTCTCTGTCTCAAAAATAAATGTTAAAAAAAGGATTTTTTTTTTAAAATTAAACTTATTCAAACTATTATGTATTATGTAAGAAACTGAAAATTTTATTCATCAAAAGAATATATAAGTATAGAGTTTACAATGACAATTTCATAATCATGCTTAGCTAATTTGTAGATATAATTCTCAAGAAGGGAACATTCATAATATTAGGAAAAGGAGGTGTTCTTTTAAACACTCAGAATTTTCTATAACTGATTGATGAACCACTTGTTGCTTTTTTCTCCCCCTTCTTACAGCACAACTTATTTAGTTACAGAAGTTTGTGGTTATTTCACTAACCTATCCTCTAAAATAATAATTAAAAAAATACAAATACTAACCTTACTGGCTAAAGGATAGAAAGTAATGTCAAAAAGTTAAATGGTTCATTAAAGACAAGGCACTTCCACTCTCATAACAAATTGCTACACAATTATTAAAGTTTCTAAATTTATCTCGTTAATTTTGTAGCTCCCTCTCCTTTTTTATTTTAAATTTCTCTAGTGTCCCTATTTTCACATGTTTTTTGAAAACCTATAAATTTTATATTCTTGTTCTGCATGTATCTATATATCTTATATTCAGTAAGTTTCTGTAACAATAAAAATTAATGAATTTTGATTTGCATGTTTTGAACCAAATATGAAAATATATAGTAAGTAATAGTGAGGTATCATATCTAACAATTCAGAAACCTGCTGACAGAATTTTGGTAAACATACAAATTGTAACTAGAGTTTTACATTTAGGGCTGTATTTCTTTAGCTTGGTGAAATACTTTGGATAAGATAGTTGACTTGCTTAACTCCCTATAGAAATGTTTTAAATTATATCAAGTTTCTACTAAACTTGGGTATACAATGTGAAAGATTCCAAGGACACTGACATTTCAATAATTACATAGTATAGCACACCCTTGAAATTTAAGTATAGGCTTTCAGATATTGTCAATAATAAGCCAAATGACTATAAGAACAATATTAAATTTAGCATTCATTAAACACTAATTAAAAATAATAGAGTTTGATATAAATTTTTGAAAACATTAAATCAGAATATTTTATATAAAAGTTATTATATTCAAATATAATGGCAAGGATTAAGTCAAGCAGTTATATTCCTCATATTTATTTGCCACAGAATAATTTATAGTGAACATAATTATTGCTTCAAAAAACAAAGAAAAATTATTTGAGTATCTGAAATGTTTTCCCACATAAGTCACCTCCAACAACAGTTTATAAATTTTGTTTTTAAAGAAATTTTGATATTTTGCTCTTCCACAGAAATTAACTTCAATTATAAATTACTGTGTTTTGAAGGGGACAGACCCCTATATGCACATATTATGTTTGATTCGGTAAATACAAATAATCAGTATATATGACACCCTTATGCGGTACCCAGTTTGAACAAACTGAACTACAATCCACGTGAAAAAGAAAAAAAATCTGTGAAATAATAAGAATGATGGTTTCATGTATACTTGAAAATGAAAGTGATGGGCCATTTGCAGAAATATGCACGAACAAATAGGGTGTGCTATTCTTTCTGAATTAAAAAGTCCCTAATAACTGTAAAAAATATAGACACTAGAGTGAATCACTTCATAAAAAACAAAAGCAAGCAATTTAAACCTTTCATAGTTAATCCATGTAGCAGGGAAGGTTCATACTTAGGGAGGGCCCATCTGGCCTCTCTACAAATGGAAAGGTTTGTACATATGGGCCATAACATATGCATAGCTAGCTGAACCAACCCCTGCAACTAAATAGTAATTAGCATGGGGCAGGTTTTTTATGGCTGCTAGCATACTAGCAAGTCCTTCCTGACCTACATCCAAATGGACATATGATTACATAAAATGGGTAGTTTCTTTCTCAAGCATTTATTTGTGTGCAAAAATGTAGGATTTGTTTAACTGCCGCCAACTAAAGAACTGAGACCCATATGTTACCCCATAAACTTACCGGTTAGCAATTTGTTATAAGCAAGATGCAAATATTATGGTAAGCATTCAGAACGTTTATTCAATGAACCTTATGTTGTAAATGGAAACAACAGTATGTCAGAAAATTTCGTAACCACGATTTCACCACTGGTCCCATTTTATGTGTAATTCAGTTTCCAAAATCTACAATTTTCAATTAGAGACACGAAGGTCAGCAGAGTTTTAAATATAAAGTAATACATGATTCCATTTTAGCAGGAAAGAAATAGTGAAAGCTAGAGCTTGAAGAGATTGTACAATGTTTAATTTTAAGTAGGTCATAGTCGACTTATTAGGTATATCAGACAGACTATACTCTTGAATTTTTGGTAAATTTGGTTTGAATCTGAATAGGATTTGATGAGGTACTAAAGTGTAAGGGAGCTTTAAACTATAGACAATCCAGAGAATTGTAGAAATTAACATTAAATTAAGGGTTTAACAAATTCACATTTATTGAGAACAATTTAGACATCAATATAAGAGGTGTACTTTGAATCTAGTTCTGTTCTAGGTGTAAAGACCTGGAAAGATTGATTATTTTTAAAGTTCTAAGAGCTTTAAATTTTGCCAGACCAAACCACAGATTTATAATAAAAACTCAGAAATTGTGCAGTCCAGTAGGACTTTAAACACACAAGTCTATTATAATTTTGAGAGGTTAAGTTCTAGTTTTACTAACTATTCCTGTTGCTTATAAAGAGTCAAGAAGAATGCTTTTCACACAATTTGACATGTGAAAAATGGAAAGGAAATATAGTAGACTTTTGAATAGGTCATTGTTATGTGCATAAAATTTTTAAAATTATCAATGACGCTAATGTAAATAATGTTAATGTGGATCGGTTTTCATCAGGAACTCTTAAACATTAATCAGGAAATAGTGACCAATATTTTCATCTTTATCTTAGAATTTTGAAAATTTCAGTGCATCAGTTAAGATTCTTTCCATTGCAACTATTAGAAAACCTAATTTATAATGTTCTAAAAGTGAAATTTACTGGCTCACATTACTTCAGGAATAGTTTTAACTTCAAGTATGGGTTAATCCCAAATCTCAAAAATGCCATCACATTTTTTGTTTGTTTGTTTCTCTATTTTCATCTGAATCTTTAGCTCTGTCTTCTTCTATGTTGGCTTTATTACTAAGCTGACCTCCTACATGGTGGGGAGATGGCTGCTACAAGATCCAGAGTCCACATCTTCATACTTTCAAATTCAATGAAGAGTTTCTCTTAACCCATAAATCCCGATAAGCAGTACCTTTTTACTTTGTCAACTTTTATCATCCGTAGGTTAAGGGATTGGCTTTTTTTTTTTTGGTCTGATATTTATTTCCATATTTTGTGATTGTAGAATAGTGCCTGGCTCATATATGTCGCTCAATAATTTTTCAATGAGTGAATAAATAAGTAAATCCTCTCCAAAATATATTTCTCTACAGAGTAGAGAAAAATGGTTTCCCAAAAGAAAACTTTGGTTCTGGTGTTAGAACAAGGGGTAATGGATACAGAAACCAGATCAGCAGGTACTAGATACTCAGACTAATATTTTCTACCTGAAGATGTCAAAATCTGCTTTTACCTGGGTGATCTTTGAAAGAATCTCTATGTTTCTAAAGCTTAATTTTAATGTTGCTATAGTGGTCACTGGTAACTGTTCCTTGAAAATAACTATTCATTCAGTCTTTTTAAGACAATAATTTAAATATAATAAAATAATTATTATTTAAAATAATTTAAAATACAGTACACAAGAAACGGGAATATTTTATGCTAAAGCACTAAGAAAACCAAAGTTTATTTTATTTTATTTCATTTCATTCTTTTAGAAGACTTATACTTTCATATGCCAAAGATAAATAATCTCATAGTAACATGTAGTCCAAACAAAACATGGTTGAAATCCTTAACTTTCATATTACTATTTAAGCAATCTTTGTGTTACTTCCTAACAGTGTTCTGTGAAACTCATTCCTAGAAATATATCTGTCCTAAAGATGATCACATCAGATTAACTTGGGTTACATATAGTTCCAGAGTTAAATACAAGAATAGAGTTAATGGATCAGTCCCTACTATCAATATGAAAGGTCATCTTTCCTCTGTTGTATCAAATAAGTGAGTACACAAACACCTGATCCTTAAATTAGTCCTGTAGCCTGCCACAATGGAACCTAAGTAGAGTTATAATGGGCCTTTTAAAATAGAAAAACAAGGCCTTGAACCTGATCAAGGAATTTTATTTTCTCTTAAGGCTCTCTTGGATAATGATTATAGATACTAAAAATCTGTAAACATACCCATTTTCTACTTAGAATAAATTTTAATATATGCTTATAATTTTAAGAAAAACTATATCTTTGAATTAGCATTTGTGGGAAGTTTTTATACTTGATAAGAACATTTATGAAAAAATAAGGCACCTGGTGACTCAGTCAGTTAGACATCTCACTCTTGATTTCGGCTCAGGTCATGATCTCACAGTTTGTGAGATTGAGCCCCAAGTCAGCTTCTGGGCTGACGGTGTGGAACCTGCTTGGAATTTTCTCTCTCCCTCTCTTTCTGCTCCTCCCCTACTTGTGCGCTCTCTCTCTCTCTCTCTCTCTCTCTCTCTCTGTCTCTGTCTCTCTCTCTCAAAATAAATAAACATTTAAAAAAGAAAAAACTTTTAGGGGCACCTGGGTGGCTCAGTTGGTTAGGTGGCTGGCTTTGGCTCAGGTCATGATCTCACAGTTCTTGGGTTCAAGCCCCGCATTGGGCTTTGTGCTGAAAGCTCAGAACCTGGAGCCTGCTTCAGATTCTGTGTCTCCCTCTCTGCCTCTTCCCCCTTTGTGTTTGTGTCTCAAAAATAAATAAACATCACAAATTTTTAAGAAGAACTTTTAGGATAATCATTGACACATAGAAAATGCTTAATAATTGTAGACTATGTTAATCTTTGTTATTATTATCATGTAACAAATTTTGTTTCTAGAAAGAAGAAAATAAACTAACAAAAAATTCTCAATGTACTGGCCCAAAATACTTAATATGTTTCACCAAAGGGAAATTTATCTTTATCTCCTACATGAAGCAATAGATAATAGCCAAATAGCTTTTGATCTCCATCAACATTACTACCTACCCAATAGTTGGAAAAGTCAGGACTATAATGGTACTTGTAATGTTGTTTCAATTTGTCATGATAGCATAAAAAACACTATCTTTATAATATTACTATATTATGATTTTATCACTATTGCCAGTACATTGTTTTTAGGAAAAAACAAAACAACTTTACTCAGCTAGGCAATGGCTGGTAAGTCCATAGGAATTGTCATGATTGTATATAAAGAAGCTCAGGTTAGGGACCTTAAATAATATAAAGATACTAAGAAATTAGTTGATCTCAATAATGAAGAAGATAATGTTGAAAAAAAAATAAAGGGAGAAAGAGAGAAAGAGGGGTGAGGGAGGGACTGAAGAAAGCAGAGAGAAAAAGAAGAAAAAAAAGGAGGGGGATGCTACTAAACTATATACTACAGAGGATAAGGGTGGAGGCCCCCTCCCCACAAAAATATGTCGGCTTAAAAAATGTCATCTTTTTGTAACTAAAGAATCCCTCATCAGTGTCATTTCTTATGTGTAAAAGAATGGCTTAAAAAGCTCTTTATTAATAAAATTCCCTTTTATTTCTATTTGTTGTTTTGGGGATAGTGGATATTAATGGTAATTACTGAGATTCCCTCTGACTCTATCTTTCTATCTCAACTTTTGTAAGCTCAGTGCTGGTTTTGAATTGAACCATTGCATGTGAGACTTGCTTCCTGCCAATAGTGTTTCTTTCCCACTTTGTCCTAAATGCTAGCCACAAGATGGCCAGCCCACCACTCAACAGAAATATATTTAAACTCATAAATTTAATCTTTTAAGGACATTATATAGTTAAAAAGCAAGGGCTAAATGGGTAGAGGGAGTCAAAAGGTACAGTCTTCCAGTTATAAAGTAGATAAGTCATGGCGATATAATGTACAGCATGGTGACTATAGTTAATAGCATGCATTGTGTATTTAAAAGTTGCTTAAAGTGTAGATCTTCAAAATTCTCATCACAAGAAAAAAATAATTTTTAACTATGTGTGGTGATGAATGTTAACTTATTCTGGTGAACATTTTTGCAATATATATAAATATATCAAATCATTATGTTGTATACCTGAAATGAATATGATGCATATCCACTTATATCTCATTAAAAAAAAAGTTAACTTTAAATACTAAAGTAATTGCTCTCCATAGCTAAAACAAAACAAGAGCAAGGATTCAAATTTTCAGAAAAATTTCATATTCTTAAATAGAGATTATTCCTTTGCAGGGAAAATATTTGTGGGTGTGATTCATGGAAGTGCCATAAAAAAGGGCATTTGGGTTTGGCAGAAATAAGTTTTTCAGATTGTACTCCATACAGAAGTTGTTGTTTTTATTTTCCTCACCTAAGTTTACAGAACTATAGCATCTTTCCCCACCTTGTAGGAACCTTCTTTCGCCATGTAGAAAAGAGTGTTTGTGCTTAAAATAATCCATATAAGAAGGAACAGCTTCCATTTTCAGTTCTCATTTTCTGGGATGTGTGCAATAGTAATTAGGAACATAAATAGACATAAGAAGAACAAAAGAAAAGTATATGTTAACAATGCAATTAGGTAAAAGCAAGAAAGTCTACTGGTAAAGTGCTAACAACTGCAATTGGAAAAACAAGTAATTTGTATGATTAGCATTACTTCCAGAGTGTGGGCTAGCGTGGAAGGCAGAAGCATAAGCTATGTTTTTAGATATAGGAACAAGAAAAGGAAGGTATTATCTGAGCCAAGACCAGAACGAGTTCAGTAACTTGACCTTAGTTACGCCTAGTTAAAATTCCACTCAATGCAATTATTTGTCCTAAAGTATATATTTTTAATGTGTATGATTTATATCAGAATATGGGTTTCATTTTTCATTTTCTTATCTCTCATTTCTCAATCCACTCTAATTATTGATATTCTCTTCTCTTACTTATCAACTTCCTATAAACATCATCACCTCTCCACCAACCTATGCTTGACAGGGTCAAAAATAATACACTATCCCTCAATCTGATGAATAATTTCAAGTCCTTATTTTTTTATATGAAATTTATTGTCAATTTGGTTTCCATACAACACCCAGTGTTCATCCCAACAGGTGCCCTCCTCACTGCCCATCACCCACTTTCCCTTCCCTCCCAACCCCCATCAACCCTCAGTTTATTTTGAGTTTTTAAGAGTCTCTTATGGTTTGCCTCCCTCCCTCTCTATCTTTTTTCCTTCCCCTCCCCCATGGTCCATACTTAAGTTTCTCAGGATCCACATAAGAATGAAAACATATGGTATCTGTCTTTCTCTGTATGGCTTATTTCACTTAGCATCACACTCTCCAGTTCCATCCACATTGTTACAAAAGGCCATATTTCATTCTCTCTCATTGCCACGTAGCACTCCATTGTGTATATAAACCACAATTTCTTTATCCATTCATCAGTTGATGGACATTTAGGCTTTTTCCATAATTTGGTTATTGTTGAAAGTACTGCTAAAAACTTAGGGGTACAAGTGCCCCTATGCATCAACACTCCTGTATCCCTTGAGTAAATTCCTAGCAGTGCTGTTGCTGGGTCATAGGGTAGATCTATTTTTAATTTTTTGAGGAACCTCCACACTGTTTTCCAGAGTGGCTGCACCAGTTTGCATACCCACCAACAGTGCAAGAGGGTTCCTGTTTCTCCACATCCTTGCCATAATCGATAGTCTACTGATTTGTTCATTTTAGCCACTCTGACTAGCGTGAGGTGGTATCTGAGTGTGGTTTTGCTTTGTATTTCCCAGATGAGGAGCGACGTTGAGCATCTTTTCATGTGCCTGTTGGCCATCTGGATGTCTTCTTTAGAAAAGTGTCTATTCATGTCTTCTGCCCATTTCTTCACTGGATTATTTGTTTTTTTCAGTGTGGAGTTTGGTGAGTTCTTTATAGATTTTGGATACTAGCCCTTTGTCCAATATGTCATTTGCAAATATTTTTTCCCATTTTGTTGGTTGCCTTTTAGTTTTGTTGTTTCCTTTACAGTGCAGAAGCTTTATATCTTCATGAGGTCCCAATAGTTCATTTTTGCTTTTAATGCCCTTGCCTTTGGGGATGAGTCTAGTAAGAAATTGCTGCGGCTGAGGTCAGAGAGGTTTTTTCCTGCTTTCTCCTCTAGGGTTTTGATGGTTTCCTGTCTCACATTCAGGTCCTTTAACCATTTTGAGTTGATTTTTGTGAATGGTGTAAGAAAGTGGTCTAGTTTCATTCTTCTGCATGTTGCTGTCCAGTTCTCCCAGCACCATTTGTTAAAGAGACTGTCTTTTTTCCATTGGATATTCTTTCCTGCTTTGTCAAAGATGAGTTGGCCATTCTTTTGTGGGTCCAAATCTGGAGTCTCTATTCTATTGCATTGGTCTAAGTGTCTGTTTTTGTGCCAATACCATGCTGTCTTGATGATTACAGCTTTGTAGTAGAGGCTAAAGTCTGGGATTGTGATGCCTTCCACTTTGGTCTTCTTCTTCAATATTACTTTGGCTATTTGGGGTCTTTTGTGGTTCCATACAGAATTTAGGATTGCTTGTTCTAGCTTTGAGAAGAATGCTGGTGCAATTTTCATTGGGACTGCATTGAATGTGTAGATTGCTTTGGGAAGTATTGACATTTTAACAATATTTATTCTTCCAATCCATGAGCATGGAATGTTTTTCCATTTATTTATATCTTCTTCAATTTCCTTCATAAACATTCTATAGTTTTTAGCATACAGATCTTTTACATCTTTGGTTAGGTTGATTCCTAGGTATTTTATGATTCTTGGTGTAATTGTGAATGGGATCAATTTATTTGTCTTTCTGTTGCTTCATTATTAGTGTATAAGAATGCAGCTGATTTCTGTACATTAATTTTGTATCCTGAATCTTTGCTGAATTCATGTATCAGTTCTAGCAGACTTTTGGTGGAGTCTATCAGATTTTCCATGTATAATATCATGTCATCTGCAAAAAGTGAAAGCTTGACTTCATCTTTGCCAGTTTTGATGCCATTGATTTCCTTTTGTTTTCTGATTGCTGATGCTAGATCTTCCAACACTATATTAAACAACAGCAGTGAGAGGGGACCTCTCTGTCGTGTTCCTGATCTCAGGGGGAAAGCTCTCAGTTTTTCCCCATTGAGGATGATATTAGCTGTGGGCTTTTCATAAATGGCTTTTATGATGTTTAAGTATGTTCCTTCTATCCTGACTTTCTCCAGTGTTTTTATTAAGAAAGAATGCTGAATTTTGTCAAATGCTTTTTCTGCATCAATTGACAGAATCTTATGCTTCTTATCTTTTCTTTTATTAATGTGATGTATCACATTGTTTGATTTGAAAATGTTGAACCAGCCCTGCAGCCCAGGAATGAATCTCACTTGATCATGGTGTATAATTCTTTTTATATACTGTTGAATTTGATTTGATAGTATCTTATTGAGATTTTTTGCATCCATATTCATCAAGGATATTGGCCTGTAGTTCTCTTTTTTTGCTGGGTCTCTGTCTGGTTCAGGAATCAAAGTAAAGCTGGATTCATAAAATGAGTCTGTAAGTTTTCCTTCCCTTTCTGTTTTTTGGAACAGCTTGAGAAGGATAGGTATTATCTCTGCTTTAAATGTCTGGTAGAATTCCCCAGGGAAGCCATCTATCTGGTCCCGGACTCTTATTTGTTGGGAGATTTTTGATAACTGATTCAATGTCTTTACTGGTTATGGGTCTGTTCAAATTTTCTACTTCTTCCTGTTTGAGTTTTGGAAGTGTGTGGGTATTTAGGAATTTGTCCATTTCTTCCAGGTTGTCCAGTTTGTTGGCATATAATTTTTCATAGTATTCCCTGATAATTGCTTGTATTTCTGAGGTATTGGTTGTAATAATTCCATTTTCATTCATGATTTTATCTATTTGGGTCATCTCCCTTTTCTTTTTGAGAAGCCTGGCTAGAGGTTTATCAGTTTTGTTTGTTTTTTCAAAAAAACAACTCTTGTTTTCATTGATATGCCCTACAGTTTTTTTAGATTCTATATTGCTTACTTCTGCTCTGATCTTTATTATTTCTCTTCTTCTGCTGGGTTTGGGGTGTCTTTGCTATTCTGCTTCTATTTCCTTTAGGTGTGCTGTTAGATTCTGTATTTGGAATTTTTCTTGTTTCTAGAGATAGATCTGGATTGCAATGTATTTTCCTCTCAGGACTGCCTTCGCTGCATCCCAAAGCGTTTGGATTGTTGTATTTTCATTTTCATTTGTTTCCATATATGTTTTAATTTCTTCTCTAATTGCCTGGTTGACCCATTCATTCTTTAGTAGGGTGTTCTTTAACCTCCATGCTGTTGGAGGTTTTCCAGACTTTTTCCTGTGGTTGATACCAAGTTTCATAGCATTGTGATCTGGAAGTGTGCATGGTATTATCTCAGTTCTTGTATACTTATGAAGGGCTGTTTTGTGATCCAGTATGTGATCTATCCTGGAGAATGTTCCATGTGCACTCGAGAAGAAAGTATATTCTGTTGCTTTTGGATGCAGAGTTCTAAATATATCTGTCAAGTTCATCTGATCTAATGTATCATTCAGGCCCTTGTTTCCTTATTGATCCTGTGTCTAGATGATCTATCCCATTGATGTAAGTGGGATATTAAAGTCCCCTGCAATTACCACATTCTTATTGATAAGGTTGCTTATGTTTGTGATTAATTGTTTTTTATATTTGGTGGGTCCCGTATTTGGCACATAGACATTTATAATTGTTAGCTCTTCCTGATGGATAGACCCTGTAATTATTATATAATGCCCTTCTTCATCTCTTGTTACAGCCTTTAATTTGAAGTCTAGTTGTTCTGATATAAGTATGGCTACTCCAGCCTTCTTTTGACTTCCAGTAGCAGGATAGATAGTTCTCCATCCCCTCACTTTCAATCTGAAGGTGTCCTCAGGTCTCAAATGAGTCTCTTGTAGACAGCAAATAGATGGGTCCTGTTTTTTTTTAAATCCATTCTCATACCCTATGTCTTTTGATTGGAGCATTTAGTCCATTTACATTCAGTGTTATTATTGAAAGGTTTGGGTTTAGAGTCATTGTGTTGTCTGTAGGTTTCATGCTTGTAGTGATGTCTCTGGTACTTTGTGGTCCTTGCAACATTTCATTCACAGTATCCCCCTTAGGATCTCTTGTAGGGCTGGTTTAGTGGTGATGAATTCCTTCAGTTTTTGTTTGTTTGGGAAAATCTATCTCTCCTTCTATTCTGAATGACAGACCCGCTGGATAAAGGATTCTCGGCTGCATATTTTTTTTCTGTTCATCACTTTGAAGATTTCCTGCCATTCCTTTCTGGCCTGCCAAGTTTCAGTAGATAGTTCTGCCACTACTCTTATGTGTCTACCTTTGTAAGTTAAAGCCTGTTTTTCCCTAACTGCTTTCAGAATTTTCTCTTTATCCTTGTATTTTGCCAGTTTCACTATGATAAGTCATACAGAAGATTGATTCAAGTTACGTCTGAAGGCAGTTTTCTGTGCCTCTTGGATTTAATGCCTATTTCCTTCCCTGATCAGGGAAGTTCTCAGCTATGATTTGTTCAAGTACACCTTCAGCCCCTTCCTCTCTCTCTTCTTCTTCTGGAATTCCTATGATATGGATATTGTCCATTTGATTGCATCACTTAGTTCTCTAATTCTCCCCTCATACTCCTGGATTTTTTTATCTTTCTTTTTCTCAGCTTCCTCTTTTTCCATAATTTTATCTTCTAATTCACCTATTCTCTCCTCTGCCTCTTCAATCCTTGCTATGGCTGCGTCCATTTTGTTTTGCACCTCATTTATAGCATATTTTAGCTCCTCATGTTATTTCTTAGTCCCTTGATCTCTGTAGCAATAGATTCTCTGGTGTCCTCTATGCTTTTTCCAAGCCCAGTGATTAATTTTATGACTGTTATTGTAAATTCTTGTTCCATTATATTGTGTAAACCATTTTGATCAGTTTATTAGCTGTCACTGCTTCCTGGAGTTTCTTTTGAGGAGAATTCTTCTGTTTTGTCATTTTGGGTAGTCCCTGCGGTAGCTCCAAACTGCAGGGCACTTCCCCTGTGCTGTCTGGAGCAACTTGTGTTGGTGGGCAGGGCCACAGTCAGACCCAATGTCTGCCCTCAGCCCACTCCTGAGGCCACAATCAGACTGGTGTGTACCTTATCTTCCCCTCTCCCAGGGGCAGGACTCACTGTGGAGTGGTGTGGCCCCTGTCTGGGCTACTTGCACACTGCCAGGCTTGTGGAGCTGCTTCGGTAGGATCTGGCCAAGGGTGTATCAGACTGGGTGGATCCACAAGGTGCACAGGGGTGGGAGGGGCAGGCTTAGCTAGCTTTCCCCTCCTGGTCCCCTGTGGGAGGGGCCATGCAGCACAGGGAGGGAGGGAGGCAGGCCAGTCAGAGGGATGGATCCACAGAAGCACAGCATTGGGCATTTGCGTGGTGCAAGCAAGTTTGGTGATGGAAACTGGTTCCCTTTGGAATTTCGGCTGGGGGATGGGAGAGGGAAATGGTGCTGGCCAAAGTCTGTTCCCCAGCCAAACTGAGCCCTGTCTTCCAGGGCTCAACAACTCTTCTTCCCGGTGTCCTCTCACCCTCCCACTCTCCAAGCAGAGCTGTTGACTTTTAACATTCCAGATGTTAAGTCCCCCTGGCTGTCAGAACTCACGCAGTCCGGCCCCTCTGCTTTTTCAAGCCAGACTCCAGGGGCTCTGTCTTGCCCAGCAGGCTGCCCCTCGACCTCCCAGGCTCCCTCTTGCCAGTCCATGTAGCACGCACCGCCTCTCCACCCTTCCTACCCTCTTGTGTGGACCTCTTGTCTACACTTGGCCCCAGAGAGTCCATTCTGCTAGTGTTCTGGCAGTTTTCTGGGTTATTTAGGCAGATTTGGGTGGAATCTAAGCAATTAGCAGGACAAGGTGAGCCCAGTGTCCTGCTATGCCGCCATCTTCCTAAGTCCTTATTTTTTTGGAATACAGAATAATTAAGGTTCTTTTTCCTAACTTTCTGAGTCCAGACTCCTCTGGTTGTACTCTCTGCTACTCCTTCTCAATCTCCTTTGGAATTTCTTTTATTCTTACCTCACTATTAAATATTCAGATTACTTAGAGACTTTTCCAGGCCTACTTATTTCATCTGATTCATCTTCCCTATACAATTTTACTCCCAGGTTTCAATTACTGTCTTTATACAACAACTCTGAAATTTGTATGTCTACATCAGACTTCTCTTTTTCTCTTTTAAATGTTAAACATACATATTCAACTGCTTCCTGAACATTTTTAAATAGTGAATCACAAATTGTTTAAACTATATTAGTCTAAAACTTAATTCATCATCTCACCCCTATTTTTTTTGTGCAACATATTTCTTCTCCTAGTTTTCCCAACATCAGCAAATGAAATGACCACATTTATAAAACTCATATAAAAAGATACAAACTGCAAAATCCTGTTTGATGCCTATAGCAAACACTACCAGCACTCTGCTCAGATCCCCTCAAATCCCTGCTTTTGTGATTTAGTTTCGTTGTGTCCTTTTCCAAGCTCCCTGTGCTCCTGTGTCCAATGGCCCACACCTTTATCTCTTAAGAGAACCTTCCTTGAGCTACTAAACCCATTTTGCCCATGTACAGAAATCCAGAGTGTCCTAGTAGTAATTTAGCCATTCAGCCAATGACTGATGATGCAGAAATAAGATATTCTGACTAGATTAGGTTGGCCTGTTTTATGCTTCTATAATACCCCAAATTTCTCTATTGACGTAGTACACTCATAAATATTTGTGCAATGCTTTCCTTCCTTGCTAGATTCTGAGTCCGTCGGGGCAGGAGATACATGTGTTTTCTTTTCTTCCTTTTTCATTTCTGTAGGTTCAGCACCTGGCATAATGCCTGACACAAAATAGGTGCTTTATAAATATTTGTTGAATGAATAAGTTAAGCATTCCTTTAACCATTGTAAGTTTTCCTGAGAGATACCTAAGTTGGGTTGGCACAACCAAGATAGATAATTACATTCCTTAGTTGGCAGGATAAAGTAATTCTGTACAGGTGGGGGCATGTATACACATGTAAACAAATATCTACATCCATAAGATATGCCACATACTATTTTATGTACATATAAATGGAAGAATTCTAGACAGATTGTTTATAAAATACCAAATGGCGCTAAGTATTGTCTTGTGTAATTTTAAAAAGATAACACTAAATTTGAAGCACTTAAAAGTATGTGATTACATATGTCACTTCCCATGAGTCTTCTAAAATCTTTCCCCGACTAAAAGCAACAAAACCCCAATTCACATCATACTCTTGTTATTGTTGTTCTTGTTCTTACAGCTCCCTGCAACTTTACAGAACCCATGAGCACAAGTGCTATCTCATTGAATCCTTGCATGTAGGTGCCATGGTCCAATGATCATTGGTGGCAAAGCTGGTGCTAGACATCGTATCTGCTGACTCCATCTCCAGAAAATTTTCCTCTCACACATTACTCAGGGCCTGACCCCAAGCCCCAGCCTGTACTGAGCACAGCCGCAGTGGTCCTGGCTCCTCTACCTACTGCCTATGCTGCCCCACCCCCACCTTCGCCATTTGCTTATGCTGTTCACTTGTTTTTTTTAAGCATTTCAGGCATTTTAATTCTATTTAATTTTCTTCTTCCCTTGTCTTACACCTCTCTCCCTCACCCACTTATGATGGCTTCTTTACATACTGGCACCAAAAAGCCAAAATCCGGGTAAAAGAAGTCTCCTGTTTTTGCTACATGTTGCCAAATAGTTCATGTTCTTATACCTGGTGCCTCCTCTTGGTCCTGTTTTCGTTATTCTCATGTTTCTTTATTATGAGAAGAAAGGAAAGAGTATCACAGTGGGAAAAAATGGGGGAGGGGGTGTCAGGGAGAGCAGAAAAGCAAAATGAGGATTTATTTCATGCTGTATTAGCGTGTCATAGTAAGGCTTCTGACTTTGTCATCCTTGGCACATCACCACCCCCCTCCCCCATATAGAATTCATCATTAGGCTTTGTTGATTTACCTCTGTAGTATGTCTCAAGTCCATCCACTTCTTTCCGTTTCAACCATCATCACCCTAATTCAGTTTTCCCCAACTAGCTCCTGTCAATTTGCACCCACTCTTGCCCATCCCATATGTGTCCCAGGCTCTAGACAGAATGATCAAAAAGAACTTTTAAGTCTCAAGCTAAACCCTCTAAAGAATACTAATAACTAATACTAATACTAATAACTAATAAAGAATACTAATAACACTAATAGTGTCATCACTATTGTTAAAATTTGTTCAACACTTCCAAAGTGCCAGGTACTATTTTTTTTTTAAATTGGGCCTTTGAATGTAAGAAATCATTTCATTTTTTTTTACATGTTTTAGGAGGCAAATGGATCTTATAACTTGCTCATAATACTTCCTATATTCTGATGGGAACACATGCACACACACAGAGACACACATCAGTGTATCCTTAGGTGTCATACTTGGTTTAAGATGAATCATGATTCTAGACTTTATCTTCTTGGCTCCTGAAAAACAATGTTTTTCTGAGTTGAATTATAAAATCTGTTTGTGGTAATTTTATATGAGAACCTATTGCTTGGGAAAATCCTTCACTGAC